>NC_037676.1:116759661-116783861 GCF_003255815.1 Theropithecus gelada
AAAAAAAAAAAAAAAAAAAAAAAAATATTGCTCGTATTCCCTGTGCTTATTTGGAATTAGTAAAGTCCCAGGAGTAAATGAGCTCTCTCAAGGCCAAACTTATGTCTATACAAAAAGTCTTATCTCGGTTTTCCCTACTGATTCTTATCTTCATTTGTAGCTTTTTGAATATTTTATATTTTTCTAAAATATTTTTCTGTATTTTTTGTTGTCTCCAATTGGAAAATTGATTTGAATTATATATTCTGACATACTAATTTATCAGGTTTGATCTGTCATATTGATTCATATAAAACATTTACTTGAGGTACTTTGGTGGCAACATTTAGTTTTTGTCTAAACTTGTTATCTAAAAATTGTATAGAGAGGTCAGGCACTGTGGTTCACACCTATAATCCCAGCATTTTTGTAGGCCAACACAGGAAGATTGCTGGAGCCCAGGAATTCAAGACCAGCCTGGGCAACATGGAGAGACTCTGTCTCTACAAAATATTTAAAAAATTAACTGCATATGCCTGTAGTCTCAGCTACTTAGGAGGCTGAGGCAGGAAGATTTCTTGAGTCTGGGAGGTTGAGGCTGCAGCGAGCCATGATTTCACCAATGCTCTCCAGTCTGGGTGACAGATGAGACCCTATCTCAATATATAAAATAAAATGTTATATAGAATATTATCCCCCAGGCCGGGCGCGGTGGCTCAAGCCTATAATTCCAGCACTTTGGGAGGCCGAGACGGGCGGATCACGAGGTCAGGAGATCGAGACCATCCTGGCTAACACAGTGAAACCCCGTCTCTAGTAAAAAAATACAAAAAAATACTAGCCGGGCGAGGTGGTGGGCGCCTGTAGTCCCAGCTACTCGGGAGGCTGAGGCAGGAGAATGGCGTGAACCCGGGATGCGGAGCTTGCAGTTAGCTGAGATCTGGCCACTGCACTGCAGCCTGGGCGATAGAGCGAGACTCCGTCTCAAAAAAAAAAGAAGAATATTATCCCCCAAATTACAATCTTCTTCATATAGATAAACTCTACAGTTTCAACTTGTAGCCATCTCAGCGTCCAGAAAATGCAGTCTTAGCGTGTTCATTATCAAGGAGTTTATTGCTCTTTTTTTTAAGTTTCCTCTCCTGCTCTTGGATTCTCGACATTCCTTCCTCTCAGAAGCTAGATGACTTTAGAGTTCATTTTTTTTTTTTTTTTTTTTAAATTTTCTCAGGGATCGGAGTGCTGTACTATCCATTATACAATGCCTGAAAACAACACTTTCATATACAGCCAGCTCCCAACTTAAACTTAAAATTTTTTTAACTTTATGATGCTGTGAAAGCTTTATGATGCTCTGAAATCAATGATGATGTTTCACATTAAGTAGAAACCGTAATTTGAATTTGAATTCAAAATTCTTTATAATAATTTTATTACAAAATAGGCTTTGTTTTAGAGGATTTTCCTCAACTGTAAACTATTATAAGTGTTCTGAGCATGTTTAAGGTAGGCTAGGCTAAACTATGATGCTTGGTAAATTAGGTGTATTAAATGCATTTTTGATTTACAATATTTTCAACTCACAATAAATTTGTCAGGACGTAATCTTATTGAAAGTTGAAGAGCATCTGTAGTTTGTTCAATTTTCTAGCTATTTCTGACTTGAGATTAAATTCAATGTTAGTTACGTCATCCTGGCAATTTTTTCCCATTAAAAAAAAGGTATTGCTTTGACTATTTAAATTGTAGGAAATTTTTATCTGGTTTGAATATAAATTGTCAGAAATATACATGCACAGATTTTCAGTCAATTTGTGGCTTCACATTAATTTTCTTAATGATATCTTTTCATCAGTAGATTTTTAGAACATGGATAAAATTCAGTGATAAATTGTGTATCTGTAATAAACTTAGTTTCATAATATATTGCCTGTTTGTTTGTTTGTTTTTCCTGCTGGACTACTGAAACCAAATAAGTCCACTTATCATTTTGGATATGTGATTTTTCCTGTTTTATACTTTCTAAAAATTAATATCATACATATATTTGTACATATTTCTATTTTGCTCTTCAAAGTAAAGAACTCTTAAATCAGCGTCAATTTAGAAGGAAGATTCTGTAGATCTGCTGAGAATTTTGCTCTGTACTCAAAGGAGAAACTCAATTTGACTAAACAGCCACTTAAGATATTTTTTGGATGTTTTTAAGTAAATAATTGTAATTAGAAACACCACTGATGCAATCCATCATAGGTATATTGATCTTCAATTATTAATAAAACTGCCTACATCGGCCAAATATAAGCAAGAAAAATATCTGTTTATGAGTGCATTACAGATGTATCTATATCATTAATTTCAGATCTGTCAAGAGTTCACAAATAAAGATGGCTTAGATTGCTACAGTTTTTTTTTTTTTTAGTAAAAGTCAAAATGTCAAAACTGTAACAGAAAAAGAAACGAATCCAAAAGAGGAGCCAGATTTGTTCAGATTAAATACTTTCTACCTTTGAAATCTTTAAAGCAACTTGAAGCAAATATTTTTATAATGAAAAACTTTTGATTTTAAATTATAAATTATGTTTTTGATAAAACTTAAAACTAGATTTCAGCAGCTCTGGGCTCTTTGCTTAGATCTGCTACTTGATTTTTCCTGGATTGAATGAATTTTTTTATTTCAAAGCTTTCAGGGTTTCCATTTCAGTGTCTACTACTTTCAAAACTCTAAAATAAACATTGTAGAAAAAATAATAATCAAACTAAATTGTCTGCAACTTAAAAAGGAATTTGTGTTTCATGCAAGGCCAATTAAAGTAGAGAAAATTTGCTATGTTTTACTTAAGAAAAAAAAATACTTATTCTTAAGAGAATAGTCACTCTGTTTACTTGTCTTCATTTTGAAAATCTTAATGTATCCCCTGGTGTGGATGCTATGAATATCTTGGCCTTAATCTTTCAGTACTCATCTCTGCCAACTAAAGACTGTTTACTGGAAACACCTGTGACTCTGCCTGCCAGCTTTTTGCTACATGTGACAAGTTAAAGCTCCCTGAGAAATCCTTAACCCATGATGAACTGTGATTGATGAATAAATACCCTAGCTTACTTTGACCAAAGCTGAGAAAACTGAGAGACATGGTTTGCACTGTTTCCCAGAAATTCGCAAAGGTGACTTACTTGATAGTCCCCTCTTTGTTGGCTGCCTTGCCTTTCCTGTCTTACTTCTCCACTCTCGCCCTAGTGTTTAGGGATTACTTTCCCCCAAAACGACTTCCATTTGGATCTTTGTTTCAATCTTGACTTTTGAGGAAACTCAACCTAATTGTTTTTCAAAAATATATAACATCCTGTTTACCATGCAGACTTTGAACACAAAGTCCCATTTATTTCAACCCAATAAAATGATAGATAAAACTTTTTTAATACAAAAATTTTAAATCAGCCGTCTTACAATTTCATCAGATTAGATAATTTATACACTTCAAGATATCAAGTTTATAGTTTTACCATGATAACAAGAAATAAATATAAAGTATTAGATAATCATATATGTTTTATTTTCAAATGCAAAGCTTTATCTTTGGATTAAATTTCAAAACAACAGAAGAGTGGATGATAACTTCTTAGTCTGTTTTCAGACCATGTAGATATTAATCTGAACAAAATATTTTCTCTACTGTTGTTGTAGTATAATTTTCATGAAACGGCTAATAAGGAGAAAAATTGTTTAAAATTGCTGGACACCCCCACTGCATCATTGTTACCTCTGCCCAAAATGCCTCTAGGAAAAAGAGAAATCACTGTGTGTGTTTTCCTTCCAGTTCTTTTAATGGAAATATTCAGTATAATAGATAACCCAACCAATTTTGCTCTGTATCCCACTTGCATGTGATTTGATTGTCATATTTCTTGAACAGATTTGGAGGTATTAATCAAGGAACATAGGCTAGGCGCAGTGACTCGTTCCTGTAATCCCAGCACTTTGGGAGGCTGAGGTGGGCAGATCATTTGAGATCAGCCATTTCAGAACAGCCTGGCTAACATGGTGAAACCCCGTGTCTACTAAAAATACAAAAATTAGCCGGGTGTGGTGGTGGTGGGTGCTTGTAATCCCAGCTACTCGGGAGGCTGAGGCAGGAGAATCGTTTGAGCCCAGGAGGTGGAGGTTGCAGTGAGCCGAGATCCTGCCAGCGCACTCCAGCCTGGACAACAGAGCAAGACTACATCTTAAAAAAAAAAAAAAACAAAAGAAAAAAACACAAGGAACATATTTAGAAGGTCTCTAATAGTGCTTTTTTGAGCTTTTATTTTATTTTATTTTATTCAGTATTTCCTCAGTAACAGATACAAATCCCTTGGTAACACATTTCCTTCTGTGTTTGTATTACTTGTGAGTAAAATAGGCTCAAGGGTTTTGCTACGTTGCAAAAATTAAACTTTTAAAATAACTAACATTCAACTCATCAATTTAGTAGGATTCCATTCTGGTTTTAGTTGAAAAAGTCAATGGATAATTATAAAAAACTTGTAGGGATTAACATAGGTACTATAAACTCAACCAACTTGGTGATATCATATGTGAGGGAAGTAGGCCTTTTGATTTTTTGGTGTTTAGGTTAGAATAAAACCTCTTGAAAGAAGAAATCTTGTTTGTATCACCTAACATTACTTCCCTATATGTTGAACAAATGAATTAAAGAAAGGATAAATGAATGAAAGTATGGCTTTTGTATGTAGATGGGATGAGGATGACCCCTAATTTCTTTTATTTTTTCCTTGTTTTTATTTTATTTACATATTTGTTTACATAAGCCCAAAGTTTCATTTTAGACTGATTTGTTACTTGTAGCTTCTATCCACTTCAGCCGCATTTCCATTTTTGTATTTTGAGTTTACAAGGTTTTAACTTTAAACTTTCTTCATGCTGTGATCTGAACTTCCTTCAAGTCAGATACATGCTGTGAACAAGTTGGTTTCTTTATTTGTAAAAATCATGTTAAAATCTTTATTATTTTTATTACTTATCTACATTCTACATTGCAGTTTAATAGCCTGTACAAAGTAAATGCATGGGAATTTGAGATTATCCCACAAATAATTTTTGGAGAAAAATTTCTAAATTATTTATGAATAATTACATGAAGAATAATGATAGAACTTTAAAAAGTTTAGAAAGCTTAGCTTTGGGGAAAGTTGTTGCCCTACCTCATTATAACCTCTAAACTATTTTACTGTCTACTTCAAATATTTCAGGGTTTTTTTCACACCAAAAAAGGTGTTTATTTTTTTGTTGTTAAGAACTTACAATGCAAAATATTTTAATCATTTATTTCATTTATAGTACCATTCATTGACTTCCAAATACAGTAAACTTCATTAAACTATGTGCATATATATCTGATTTTAAAATAATATATTTTCCTCTGACTAAAGACTTGCTTTTGAATTTTACTTTGATTCATGTTTTTAAATGCAACAGGGCACTCCAGTTGAAAGTTCTAATAAATTGTGAAATGTCAGATTTCTGAGACTTAACCTGTGTCTTTTTGATAACATTTTAAAAATGCTACAGATATATAATCTTGTGTATCTGTAAGCAGTGGCAATAGTAGATCCCTGCTCCACTGACACTCATAAGGTTCTCAGCTGCTGCCGTGTGAGCCAGTGTGGCAGGTCTTTTGTCAAGATGGCTGATTTAAACAGAATTAATCAAGTAGGCTTTGGCTCCTGCTCCAGGGATTAATTGTGGGCTTGGGTAAGCATCACGTGACTGACAGCTCTCAATCATAATGCATAATAAGAAAGTCATTTCCTGGTATCCCTCTTACTTCCTTTGAAAAACTGCCCATATGCCAACTTGGAAACTTAATAATCAAAATCTTATCTTCATATCCATCATCGTTAAAAGCTTTAAGAGAGAATATTTTCTTATAGTTGCCCATTTTAATGGACTTCTTTAGGATCAAAACAATATGGTTGATTTTCTTATTTATAAGCTGTTTATATGACTATATCACAGCCCGGAGATTAACATAATAGCATTGAATGTTTCATCATCTTTTATAGATTAACACACACACAAACATGTGTGTGTGTGTGTGTATATGTTTATATACATAAACAGACAGATGGATATACAAGAGAGAGAATTGCTATTCTTCTTGGAAACATGCAAATTGATATAACGAGCCAAAGTTTATATGTTAGAACACTGAGACTAAAATTTGAAGTAGTTTATCCCCAGACTTTGTACTAGTCCATTCTCATGCTGCTATGAAGAACTGCCTGAGACTGGGTCACATATAAAGAAAAGAGGTTTACTTGATTCACAGTTCTACAGGGCTGCGGGGTGGCCTCAGGAAACTTAAAATCATGGCAGAAAGGGAAGCAAACATCCTTCTTCACATGGCAGCAGGAAAGAGAAGTGCCAAACAAAGGAGGAAAATCCCCTTATAAAACCATCAGATCTCATGAGAACTCACTCACTATCATGAGAACAGCTTGGGGGTAACTGCCCCCATGATTCAATTACATCCCACTGGGTTCTTCCCATGACATGTGGGGACTATGAGAACTATATTTCAAGATGAGATTTGGGTGGGGACACAACCAAACCATCTTAGACCTGGAAGAAGAATCATGTCTGTAAAAACTAACTTCAAACCTTGTTTCACTTCACCAAATCTCATGTAGGTAACCGAGTAGTAGAAGCTACATGTTTTTCAAACCTGCTTGTATTTTATGTATGTGTGTGTGTGTGTATGTATGAATAACCAGCCCAAAATTGTTACCCAGGATGCACAAGAAGCTGCATATTTTAATGGACTTGTAGGAGAATAACAACTTTTAAACAGTTAAATGACTGTCCTTCAATGTGTGCAAATTCAAAAGGTATCAAATGACTGGCCTTCAATGTGTACAAATTCAAAAGGTATCTGTGGTAGAATTATCACCCCCAGGAAGGTTCCTTCCCTTAATCCTCACAACTGTGAAAAAGATGATATATGGTGCCAGTGAGTAAGTTAATTTACATAACAAAAGGACATTCATTACAGGTAAAATTAAATTTACTGATCAGTTGACCTTAAAATAGATTATTCTTCTATTATCTAGGTGAGCCTAATGTAATCATTTGAGCCTTTTAATCACATGCAAAGAAGAGTAAATCATCAGAAGGTGGAATGAAAAAGATATGGCAGAAAAGGAAGGCAGACAAATTCAAAGCTCGGCAATGACTCCTTGACACTCTATTGCAAACCTGGAGGTGGAGGGGGCCAAGAGGAAACCATGAGAAATAATGCAAATAATCTCTAGGAGCAAAGATTGCTCCCCACTGACAGCCAGCAAAAGGCAGAGATCTTCGTCTTGTACTGCATTGAAATAAATTCTGCCAGCTGGATGATCTTGGAACAAGAAACTTTCCCAGAGCCTCCAGCAAGAAACTCAGTTCTGTTGAAATCCTGACTTTCGGCCTTCTAAGGCCCTAAGGAGAGGACCCACTATGCCATCCTGTGCCCAGATTTCTGACTCCTAAAAACGGTAAGATCATAAATATATGTTGTTTTAAGCTATGAAATGTTGTGGTAATTTTTCAAAGCATCAATAGAAAACTAATACAATATCTCCTGAAAATATTTCTTTTTAAAAAATTGAAATCCTTTACTACAGAGCTAGTATAGCTAAAGTATGTTATTTATAATTAATATTATATATAAATTAGGGCATAATAATACAGTTTATTTATTTGTAATTTTTTTGTTGCTGTTTTGCTTTCCCCCCGCCCCCCCACTGGATGACTAAGATATCTGTGAAGAAAATCTTGGTCTAGGCTAGGTGGAAAAGTTTCTTCCAAGGCCTATTACATAAAAATATATTTTCTATGAACCATTTCACTTATAATTTCAACAGAATTATTCACATTGAGATTTATAACAATTGCCTTAGGAGTAAAAGATAGGCCTAATTTTAATCAGTATTATAAAGATTTATTAAAGTTCTATTTTATAATTAACAAATGCCTTTTTTTTTGATGAAAATAACCAATGGAACATTTCTGCAAACGTTAAAATATTTTACAGTTGATGGAAACAGAAGTTGATCAGTTGATTTTTTAGGAAATGTTCCATTATTTTATAGATAATTGAAAAATAATTCAGAAAATAAAAAATAAGAGGTAGTATTTGTATTTCCACTACAATTTAGCACTTGTTATCTATTGAGACATTAACCTCATAATCTTATTTTTCTTGTGTATGAAATATCTATATCTATATCTATATATATATCTCTCTCTATATATATATGTATAGCAATACCCATCTTACAGAGTTGTTTTGACAAATGGAAACAATATTAGTAAAGGTATGAAAACCTCTTATAAATATCAAGAAATTTCATAGAACCAACCCATATGATGGTACTTTTACTTGTATTACTAATTCTTGAGAAAATAAATACTCAAAGACCTCTTACCCTCTGCAAAAGTCATCGGTTTCTATAGGGGTCTACTGTTGTGAACCACCAGGATCCAATTTTTACTTAGTAATTTTTTTTCACCAATGTATGGATAGAAATTGCTCAGTGGAACTAATTCTGTTCTTGATTATGAGAAATAAAATGTCTCAATATTTGGTTATATTTAGACACTCACTTTATATCCCTTTAAATATCCTAGATAAACTTTTTAATTTGAAAATGGAATTAGATCAATGAGGTCTACCAGATGTCTTTTTGATCAGTAAAAATAAGCCTTCTCTTATTTTGTGGTGATAAGTTACATTGAATTAGTAATGTGAATTCTGCCAATATGGAATTTAGTATTTCTGAAAAACAACCAGGAAATTATTTTTCAAAGTTTAGTTGAGACCATATAATCTCTCTTCCTCTCAGAACCCTCATATGCACAATACTTATAAAAATAAGAATGAACATTTAATCTGTCCATAATATAAAATAAGGCAAACGATATGGTATTATATTTACTGCTGCCAAGGTAGATGGACTTCAACTGCTGAAAGTTTTAAATATTCTTTGTTTTGCCAGTACAGAAAAGTAGGTTGGTTGGTTTGGTATTTTCTAATTTTAATTTTAGATTTTCTGATCCAAATAAACTGTGCTGAATTGGGCTCGATTCAAAGACTAGATTTGTAAAAACTAGATTAAGTCAGATGGACATATAATTTTTTTATTCACAACTTTTAGGTTGTGTTTTATTTTTTAGATGATGGGATTGGAGTCAGAAAATATTTACAAGTCAAGGTACCATGGGTATTACTGCATGATACTGGCTTCAAAATAATTAGCTGTGCCAACAAGATGGAATATGAATATAAGAAGGAAGAGAGAGGCTTGAATGAGAGACAATGTAATGAATGTTTTGCAGGAGGCTAAGTAGAAGATGATAAAAATCTGAATGAGGAGACGCTTGTGGAGATGATAAAATGTGGTAGAATTTGCAACTTTTTGGAAGATAAAATGGCTAGGAGTTGAATATGTGAGATGAAATTAGCATGTGTGAAGGAAAAAGTAAGAAATGCATTCCATTACTCTAAGTGGATCAGTTCTAAAATGGAGTTATCAAGGAGACAAAAAATACAAAAGAAGTAGATCTGAAGAAAAATGATGAGTTCTGTTCAGAGTATAAGGACTTAGAGAAAACTCTGTGGTATACAGACCTGTACACCACATGATAATAACCATGAAAAAAGTTATAAAACAAACATAGCAATTATTTGAAGAGAAAATTAATGTGTATGACACAGTTTGGATGTTTGGCCCCTCCAGTCTCATGTTGAAATGTGATCTTCATTATTGGAGGTGGGACCTGGAGGGAGGTGCTTAGGTCATGGGGGTGGATCCTTCATGAATGACTGGGTACCATCCTTGTGGTAATGAGTGAGTTCACATAAAAGCTAGTTGTTTAAAAGAACCTGGCACCTCTCTGGCCTTGCAAGTCATCTGCTCACTATTCGCCTTCTGCCGTGAGTAAACAATTCCTGAGGCCTCACCGGAAACTAGGCAGATGATGGTGCCATGCTTATATAGCCTGCAGAATCATGAGCCCAACAAACCTGTTTTCTTTATAAATTACTAGTCTTAGGTATTCTTTTATAGCAACGCAAAAATGACTAGTACAGTGTATTGTTTATTAGTAATGAGGGAGAAATTGTTGTTGAGAGGAGAGTCAGGTGAGAATAAATCTACCACAGCTCTTTCCATGGTGATTATGTATTTGATTATTATCATAACCACTAGAAAGAACTTAAACTAAACTATATCTCAAGCACGTTTTCTCAGCTTGCCTGTTCAAATTCAACATATCTGAAACTAAATTTCTGATTCCATCCCAAAGCTCTCCTGCATGTTTAACATCCTCATTTCAGTTCATGGCAGGCAGCTGCCTCTTCCTTGTTGCTCAGGCCAAAATTTTGGAACCATTATTTTCTCCCATTTTTCACTCCCATTTTTCTCTCTCACCCAAGATCTAGTCCATTAGGAAATCAAGTTGACTCCACATTGAGTTTATCTATAATCAGTCTTCTTCTCACCACCCTCACTATTACCACCTTATTCTGAGCCACCATCTTCTTGTCTAGGCATTTGGAATAGCCTTGTTTTCCTGGCTTCTAAAATAATAAAGAAATGCTTCTATGATTGAAGTCAGATCATCTCACTGATATGCTCAAAACTCTCCCAAAAGTTATCACTGGAAGCAGGGCCAGAGTCCTTATAATGGCCCACAAAGCCCCATCTCTCTGACCTGTCTCAACCCCTTCTCTCATTTCATCTACTCTCTGCCTTAGTCATACTTGGATCCTTGCTTTCATTTTTCAGTTAAGTCATGTGTCTTAGTGCATTCCTACTACTACAACAAAATATTTTAGACTGGGCAATTTTTAAATAATATAAATTTATTTCTGTTATCTCTATGGTTCTGAATGCTTGGAAATTTGAGATCAAGATCTGATGACTGGTAAAGGCTGGCTCTGTGATTCATAGCTGGCACCTTGTTGCAGCACCCTCACATGGAGGAAGAGCTGAAGGGCAAAAAGGATCTAAGAGACTTCCTCAAACACTTTTAAAAGGAGACTGATTACCTCCTAAAGGACCTATCTCTTAAAACTGTTATGCTGGGGGTTAAGTTTCAACATGACATTTGGAATGACACTAACATTCGAAGCATAGCAGTATGCTTGCACCATAGGAAATTTGTACTGGCTTTTTCTACCTGGAACACTTTTTCTTCAAATATCAATATGGTTAACTCTCTCACCTCCTTACCCTTTGCTCACATGTCACCTTTCCAATACAGCCTACTTTGACCACTGCTTAGTGCTGAAAATTGACATTACCCCGGTCTCTATGCTGTCAGCTTTATTTTCTCCATGACATCACGATCCATTTTATTTATGTTGCTTACAATTTATTGTCTGTCATTTTTACCAGAAAATAAGTAGACTCTCAGTAGTTATTTGTTAATTAATGCATACTGCTGGCTTCTCCAATAATTATTCTTGATGACTAATTATAATGTTCTATGTTTTGTCTTATTAATATAATTAACAATATGAAAATGAGTAAGTTTAGTGTTATACAGTTACTAAGGAACTAGGAGAATGCTTTAATAACTATAATAATATAACAAAAATGATATAACAACTATTATACACTTATTAAAGCATTTTTCTACTTGTTATTTCAATTTTATTCCATCTGTATAATTTATTCTTATTGCCACATAGTGGACAAAAACTTGTCATTCCTTAAGGCTTTAATGCTGAAGTTATTATCTCTTAAACTTTGTCTTTTATGGAAGTATTTCTTATGTATCACAAAACATTTCCCTGCTTCTCTCCTCTTCTTGGTACATTTTAAAAACTTTCTTCCCTTTCCCGTTCACCAAATGACTTGTTTTGGTCAAGGAAGTGTAAGGATAGTGTTGTGTGTCACTGAGTAGAAAAATTATAAGCCGTTGCTTGACTTGCCACTTTATCTTATTTTGTTTGCCACAACAGCAAGGCATATTCAACAGTGGCTGCTCCATCAGCCTGGGTACCAAGAAAAAACAATGTGAAAGAGAATCCTAGCCAATTAATAATCAATATACAACTTGAGTGGAAGAAAATATTAATGTTTTAACCACTAAGATTTTACAGTTAATTATTACTTCAACATAAGCTAGATCATAGTGGTTAATATTTCCTTTCGTCTTGCCAATTACTTTATCTCCATATAATTTTCTCTTCAAATTTTTGACTGTATATCTTTCTCTACTGAATCTAAAACTTGCATTCAATATTTTAAACCATATTTTTAATGGATAAATTATTTATTTCCCCATTTGTGGTTTTATTTATTTATGCAACACTTATTAACTTGTGGATAAAATGGGCAAAACACTTTATGAGACAGTCATGTGGGTGCAAATAAAATCTGCAAATGTTAACTGTTTTAAATATTACAAAGAATAAGTGTAGAACATATAAGAACTATAAAGCAGTGATTTGACTTTTTCAAGGAGATCGGATAAAATTTTATGGTGGAATTAAAGATGGATTTGAGAAATGAATAAAGGATAAGTATTAACAAAATAAGAGGGAAAGAAAAGCATTAGAAGAGGGATATTTGTGAGTATGAGAAACCCAAAGATGAGAATAAACAGGACAAGAAAACAGATAAGCTTGATACAAAATGAGGTTAGAAATGTAAGGAATGTATAGCACATAGGACCTTCATATAGTCCCTGATGCATATTGGTTTAATTTTAAAAGAAAAAAATCTCTTGAAAGATTATTAACTGGGAAGAAACACAGATATGTAATTGGAAAGTATTGCTGTGGCTGCATCAAGGAAAAGAGATTATAATTCAGCAAGAGTGAAGGCAAGTAGTCTGGTAAGTGCCTATGGTATTAATCCAAGTGAAAGATGAAGGTGGCTTAGATCAGACTTATGTTACAGTTTTAATGAGAAGCAAATGGATTTTATGGGTATCAGGGAGACAGAATTTGCTTAGACTTAGTGAGAGATGGTCCAATGGAGTGAAGGAGAAGGACTAGTTATGGTAATTTCCAGATTTCTAAATTGTATAAGTGAATGAAATGTGTTGCACTTCATTGAGATAAGGAAAATTAGAAAAGGTCCACATTAGGAGAGAAAGATAGTGAACTCCCAAGAATCTCACACACTTCTGAATTCTTGTAATTCTTTTTGAATTACATTTTTTTTACATTTTTTTTTCAATTAGTGTATACAATCTTTATGGCCAGGGCTAGATGACTTATTTATTTATCCTAACATATACAGTGTATCAATAGATTCCTTGGTGTTTTGCTGTAATATGAAAGGAAGAGACAAGTGCACCAAGAATAAGTACTGCTTATTTACAATTTCTAAATAAAGTAAGTGGTAAAAGGAATTATACAATGATATACAATGATACTTTACCAGGATGAGATCACCACGCTAGTGTTTAGCATTGGGCAAAGATAAGAGAATGTCATAATTGAAAGAAAAACTAAATTTTTCACTATCTTTCCTGCCTGCTCTTTTCTGCTAAACAGAGTAGTTGCCATTCATAGAAATTGTTTATATTTATTATAACAATATATTGATATATTTTCTCCTAACTTGCATAAGAGGAAACTGATTACTTTTTAGGTAACCTGAGAACCACATTGTTCCCTGGCTATGGGGATAAAGGATGAAATTCAACCAATAGTAGTTTTTGTTGTTTTTTGTTTGTTTAGGGGGCTTTAAAAAATCACTATTCATCATGTAATGTCTGCCTTACAACACTTATTTGGTTGATTTTTTTCTCCTAACTATTTGATGAAATACCATGCATTTTATTGAAACATATGGTGATAGAGTACTCGAGTCTAAACATGGGCATCTGACAGATCTTGTTCCTTGCTGAGAAACAATTATTTCAATATAGCTTGACAACATGGCTTTTTCCCAGGCATTCTGCGCTTCATTTTTCCCCTGAAGTAAGCATGCTGTTAAGAAAATTTATTCACACAGGATCCTTTATTCAACCTACACAACCTACAGCCATAACAATAAACTTTCTTTCTCCTAAATCCCTCTCAGATTTCCCTCTAGTGACAATAACGATACACTGCATCTACCAATTCAATATTGTTTAAAATTTTAATGCTTGAGCTCATTCTTTTTTGTAATCATTACATCTTAATAGTTGAATGCATCTAGAGCGTCTATTTTAGCTTGCTACATAAATGTCTTTCAATAATAATATTTGCTATTAATCTTATCCGTTTTATGTGCCAATATTTGTGTTTGTAGAATGATTTTGATCAATTATTTTGTCGGCTTTCTTTGAGCTTTATATCCAATGGCATTCTATGTTTTTCTTCAAAATATGTTTAATACCAGTTCATTCTATCCTCTCTATTCAATCAAGGAAATTGTATTTCAAAACTTGATTCAGGTTTATTTTTCTAACAGATTGAAATGTGTTTATCAAAATATTTCACACACTCTAAATGAAATATAAAAATTAAAGTTATCATTATTCTGTCAAATACTTCCACATGAAACTTTGGGTCTCTGATAGGTTATCGTGATTCATTTTGTTTGCTTGCATTATGCCTTAAGCAATGGATTCTTTTTCTCAATATATAATATTTTACCCACTTTAAATATGTTTCTCTGTATGTCTAAATTTATTCCCAAACCTCAATTTAACACTTATGTGGCAATATTCGATTCTGTGACATCTAATCCATATACGAGATTGGGAAGAAAACGTCTACTTTTCCCAATGTATTGAAAAACTGTTCCATCCTATCACATTTGTCTGGAGTCTTTTCTATTGTGTTTCCTCCACAACTACAAAGGTTTTAACTGGTGTTTCCTACACAACTACAAAAGTTTTAACCAGAACAGTGTATATAGTAGGTGTTCAGTCAACACATGAAACTGAACTGACCTGCATAAGAGTCTGTACAGTTTCCTTATGATGATGAAAATATACCCAAAATAAATTAATTTAGAGGATGTTTGCATGAGTATTATGACTGAAATACAGGTTATGTATGGAAGTAAAGAAACAACAGTGGATCATACCATCCCTTACTAATTATTATTCAGTGTCTCTGTGTTGATTGCTACAAACATATGTTATAAAACAATGCAGACATATTTCTTATATTTTGCAAGTATTCTCTCCAAGATGTTCATAAATTTATTAATATTATTAATTCCATGGATACAGACTAGGCCAGAGGAGGAGACCCTGATGGACAAATCTTTATTGCCAACTTCTATACCTAGAAGAGGCAGATATTTTATTTTAGGAATGCTATTTCAAGTCATGTTGGGACATGAAACCAATAAATGGATATTAGGGTTATGGTGCTACTCAGTTTTCCAAAGTAATGAATGGATTGAAACACAGCTTTTCCTATCTAGGCTGGGCTTAAATAGGCAGCTCTGTTTAAGTCAAAGTAGCTGTTGTGCCTTTATTTCTTGCTGCATATTTCTGCATTTAATGTGGCCAAATAATTTTCTACAGGACCCAAGCACCTTCTGAGGATAGCAACTATAAGGTATGGGAGAAAATATGAAGACATTGAGGGGTGAACAAAAATTATCAGATTCTGGAGGGAAGTTACATCTTGGATAAAGGAAGAAGGAATATGGTTAGTTTCTTAATTTTCAGCTTTTAGTGAGAAGGCAAACTGAACTCAATACCAAACAACTAAAATTTTGATAGAAAACACTAAATCATTCTGGAATGAAGAATTATGGAACAGATATTAAGGCAACCCTTGCTATTGGAAAATTAGATGGCATTTCACAAAGCAGAGAAAACAAAGAGAGAGTCACAAATTCTGCATCTGAATGAAGAATGTGTGGGTAGACTTAAAGCGTGTCAAGTATGAACTAAGTGCCAAACAGAGACCAAGTTGCCACTCAAAAGATAGAAAATGCAGTGAGAGTTCAACCATGTTATTTTTCTACTAACACAAAATACAACACTCTTTGGGAGACTATAATTAGAATCTTTACACTTTTAACATTTTATAGCAGTTGAAGAATGGATACTACTTGATCTTAAGATTTACTAATTGCTACAGTAGTCAAGAAAATGTTTCACTTGCATAAGGATATAAAGTAAATCAAGGAAACAAACTAGATATTATAAATTGATCTTCGCCTTTATCATTTTAAGAAAAAATTCATTTTACAAAACAAAGTTATTTCAATCAATAATTGATTATACCATATGGAAAAAAATGAACATTAACAACTATGTTATACCATAAAAATTAATATGAAATGGATCAGAAACTTTAATGCAAAAGCTTTTAAAAGATATTAAAAAATACATAGGTATTTGGGGGCAGACAAAAGTTCCTGAACAGGTTTTTAAAAGACAGAAACATAAAATTAAAAAACAATACACTCCATCAAAACTAAGATCTTTGGTAAACATATCTCACAAATTGCCGGTACTAAGGATACAAGTTTTTTTAAATTTCCTAAAACAACCTCCTGTCTGCTTTCTCCCTTTATCTCCCTTGGCCTCTCAGAACATGTTCTTTATTCAGACTTTTTCATCTCGGGTAATAACTTTATTTGCCCATTTGTTCTAACCAAAACTTCTGGGGTCATTTATCACTTTTCTACATCCAATGTGAAATCCATCAGTAAATATATTTGCAGATGCCTTTCAATAAATTGAGAATATTGCCAGGTTCTGTAACTCATCCCTGTAATCCCAGGGATTACTTTGGGGGGCTGAGGCAAGAGAATTATTTGAGCCTAGGAGTTTGGAGACCAGCCTGGAAAACAAACTGAGACCCCATTTCTCCAAAAAGCATTAAAATAAATTAGCCAGCCATGGTGTTATGTACCTGTCATCTCAGCTACTTGGAAGACTGAGGAGAGAGGATGGCTTGAGCCCAGGAGGTGAGGCTGCAGTGAGACATGATTGTGACACTGCACTCCAGTCTGGGCAAAAGAGCAAAGAGCAAGACCCTTTCTAAAAAAGAAAAAAAAAATTAAAAATTAAAAAATTGCAGAGTACAACAACTTCACTAATACTACCATAATTGAAGCCGCCCTTTCCCCTAAACTGTTTATTCTAGGCTGGCAGAGTTAGATATGCATCCATGGAATGATCATACCATTCTTTGTTTAAAAATATCTAATCGATATTCATCACGCTGAGAATGTAAGCTCTTCCACAAGACCTGTGTGGCCCTATGTGATTCACTTCTGGGAAAAGAGACTTCTAGTTAGAGAGTATAGAATATGAAGAGGCTGAGAGACAAGAAGTATTATTTATAATACTAGATATTATAAATTGATCTTCTTCACTTTTATTATTTTAAGAAAATCACCAAGAAATTCATTTTACAAAACAAAGTTATTTCAATCAATAATTGATTATACCATATGAAAAAAATGAACATTAACAACTACATTATACCATAAAAATTATCATGAAATGGATCAGAAGATGCTGGATATTTCTGAAGGATACTGAAGAATTGTGTTATTGGAAAAAAATAGAGAAAATAATAAAAGATAAGGTTACCAGGTAAAAATATACTCTCTTAATGGCATTATGGATAAATAGATATTTTTAATTTTAATAAAGATATTTTACACATATTTTGATTATAGTTAATGTGTTATTTGTTCTGTTTAAAACATCTTTGCTCTGTAAAAATCATAAAGTTCCACTGTGTTTTCCTAAAACATTCACATTTATCTTTCATTCTGTAATATGTCCGAAATTACTTTTCGTTTTATTTAGGACATAAAGTAGGGCAAAGTTACTTCCTTTTTTTGTAAAAGAAAACATCTTATTGATGTATGGCAGAGCTATGATTTGTGTACATTAATTTTGTATCCTGAAACTTTGCTGAATTCATTTATCAGTTCTAGGAGCTTTTTGGAGGATTCTTTAGGGTTTTCTAGGTATATGATTAGATCATCAGCAAACAGCAACAGTTTGACTTCCTCTTTACCGATTTGGATGTACTTTATTTCTTGATCTTGTGTAATTGCTGGAGCTAGGACTTCCAGTGCTATGTTGAATAGAAGTGGTGAGAGTGGGCATCCTTGTCGTGCTCCAGTTCTCAGAGGGAGTGTTTTCAATTTTTCCCTGTTTAGTATTATGTTGGCTGTGGGTTTGTCATAGCTGGCTTTGATTACTTTGAGGTATGTCCCTTGTATGCCGATTTTGCTGAGGATTTTAATAATAAAGAAATGTTTGATTTTGTCAAATACTTTTTCTACATGTATTGAGATGATCATGTGATTTTTGTTTTTAATTCTATTTATGTGGTGTGTCACATTTATTGACTTACATATGTTAAACCGTCCCTGCATCCCTGAGTATGAAACCTACTTGATCATTGTGGATTATCTTTTTGATATGCTGTCAGATTCTGATATCTAGTATTTTGTTAAGGATTTTTCCATCTATTTTCATCAAGGATATTAGTCTGCAGTTTTCTTTTTTGTTGTTGTTGTGTCCTTTCCTGGTTTTGGTATTAGGGTGATACTGGCTTCATAGGATGATTTAGTGAGGATTCCCTATTTCTCTATCTGGTGAAATAGTGTCAGTAGGATTGATTCTAACTCTTTGAATATCTGAGACAATTCAGCTGTGAATTCATCTAGTCCTGGACTTTTTTCTTGTTAGTCACTTTCTATTACCTTTTCAATCTTGCTGCTTGTTATTGGTCTGGGAATATACCTAACCAAGGAGGTGAAAGGCCTCTACATAGAAATCTACAAAACACAGCTGAAAGAAATCATAGAAACAAAAACAAATGAAAACACATCCCATGCTCAGGAATAAGTAGAATCAATATTGTGAAAATGACCATACTTCCAAAAGCAATCTACAAATTCAATGAAATTTCCATCAAAATACTGCCATCATTCTTCACAGAACTAGAAAAAAACAATCCTAAAATGGATATGGAAGAAAATCAAAACAAACAAACAAAAGAGATGGCATAGCCAAACAGGACAGAGCAAAGAGAAGAAATCTGGAGGCATTAACATTACCTGTTTTCAAAGTATACTATAAGGCCGTAGTCACCAAGACAGCATGCTACTAGTGTACAAATAGGCACATAGACCAATAGAACAGAATGGGGAACTCAGAAATAAACCCTAATACTTACAACCAACTGATCTTTGACAAAGCAAACAAAAGCAAAGTGGGGGAAAGGACACCTTATTCAACAAATGGTGCTGGGATAATTGGCTAATCACATGTAGGAGATTGAAACTGGATCCTCATCACTCACCTTATACAAAAATCAACTCAAGATGGATCAAGGACTTAAATCTGAGACCTGAAATTATAAAAATTCTAGAAGATAACATCAGAAAACCCTTCTGTACATTGGCTTAGGCAAAGACTTCATAGCAAAGAACCTAAAAGCAAATGCAACAGAAACAAAGATTAATAGGTGGGATTTAATTAAACTAAGGGGCTTCTGAACAGAAAAAGGAACAGTCAGCAGAATACACAGACAACCCACAGAATGGGAAAAATCTTGACAATCTATACATCTGACAAAAGGACTAATATCCAGAATCCACAAGGAACTCAAATCAGCAAGTAAAAAACAAACAATTCCACCAAAAAGTGGGCTAAGGATGTGAATAGACAATTTTCTAAAGAAGATATACAAAGGGCCAACAAACATATGAAAAAATGCTCAACATTACTAATGATCAGGGCAATGCAAATCAAAACCACAATGAGATATCATCTTACTCCTGAAAGAATGGCCATAATCAAAAAATCAACAAATAATAGATACTGGCATGGATGTGGGGAAAAGGGAACATTTCTACACTGCTGTTGGGATTGTAAGCTAGTACAACCACTATGGAAAACTGGAGATTTCTTAAAGAGTTAAAAGTACAACTACCATTTTATCCTTCAATCCCACTACTGGGTATCTACCCAGAGGAAAAGAAATCATTATACAAAATGACACTTACACATGCATGTTTATAGCAACACAATTCACGAAATATGGAACCAGCCCAAATGCCCATCAATAAACAAGTGGATAAAGAAATTGTTATAGATAGATAGATAAAGAGATAGATAGATAGTAGACATTATAGATATAGATATAGATGATGGAATAGTACACAGTCTTGAAAACAATTGATAGCATTTGCAGCAACCTAGATGTAACTGCAGATTATTATTCTAAATGAGGTAACTCAGGAATGGAAAACCAAACATTGTATGTTCTCACTCATAAGTGGGAGCTAAGCTATGATGATGCAAAATATAAGAATGATACATGAGAAGGGAGTGAAGGATAAAAGACTACAAATTGAGTTCAGTGTATACTGCTCCAGTGATGAGTGCACCAAAATCTCACAAATCAGCACTAAAGAACTTACTCATATAACCAAATACCACCTTGTCCCCCAAAAACCTAAAAAAAAAATCTTATAAAAGATGTAGAAGCCAAGAAAAAAAAGTAAAAGGAAAGAAAACATCTTATTGAGCAAGCATCATTTACAACAGCTCCCACTCATCTTTATGGAATATATTTGAAGATCCTCCAATGGATGTCTGAAACCACAGAGTACCGAATCCTATATGTGTAATGTTTTCCGCCCCCCATATATACCTATGATAATGTTTAATGTACAAGTTAGGCACAGTAAGAGATTAACAACAATAACTAATCATGAACTAGATCAATTATAACAATATACTATTATAAAAACTATGTTAATGTGGTCTTTCTCTTTGTCTCTCTCTTCTCTCTCTCTCTCTCAAAATATTTTATTGTATTCTACTGTTCTTGTGAGGATGTGAGGTGATAAAATGCCTCTGTGCTAAGATGAAGTGAGGTGAATGACAGAAGCATTTTGTCATAGTCTTAGGCTACTACTGTCCTTCTGTTAATATGTCAGAAGGAGGATTATCTGTTTTTGATAATCCTCGATCACCAAGCCAAAATGATATCTATGGTTGGATGTGAGAAACAGACTATGTTGATGACTGACAGGTTACAGGCAGGTAGCAGACACAGTGTAGATACACTGGACAAAGGGATAATTCATGTCCCGTGTGGTGTTGGGGTGATCAGACACAACACCAGGCTGTGGGGCTACAAAGTCCGGTGGAGTCAAAGGAATGAGAAAAGACAAGTTAAGAGTGCATAAGATGGGTCCAGGGGACCAACGCTGGTATGGAGGCTGCGAAGGCCCCGGGCTCTGGGAGCCCACACTATTTATTGATGTTCAAACAACCAAGCAAGTGGTGTGAACATCCAGATGCAGGGGTAAACAAGTGGGGGCCTGAGGACATGGGGGTAGAAAGGTAGTGGTGCATCAAGCATAGCTCTGATGGTTTAGCATTTTCTTTGATGAATGTAGAATATGTTCTACTGCTTGAGATAATGGAGAACATGTTTTATGAGCCTGGGAGAGCAACCAACAAGACTGTGCACATTGCAGAGGCTATGAGGGGTTTTATGCCCTGAGCCCTGGATTCCATCCAACACGAGGGGTCTTATGCCCTGAGCTTAGATTTGTGGTGTGGCAGGGCAGTCTTCCACCCTTTGGCACAGAGCTTGGTGTTCCAAAGGCCATGAAGGGCTTTAGACCGTGGACCCCGGACATCTTCCAAGACTCTTTTATATTATGACAGACAAGCCAGTCCTGCCTTAGTTCTTCTACCAACATGTGGAAAGCAAGACAGTGCAAGATTTCATCATATTACTTACAAGACTGTTAAATTTAAAACTTATAAATTTTTATTTCTGGAATTTTCCATTTAAGATTTTCAGACCCAGGTTGACTGCAGGTAACTGAAACCGAAAAGTGAAGCAGCCAGTTAGAAGGGACTTCTGTAATGAAAAGATCATCATTTTTCCACTGCACTGCAATACCACCTTTGTAATATCAGGTGAACAAATAGGTGTTAAGAAATATATAAATATGCATAGAGCTGAGTGCATTTCTGATCAGATCCTATCAATTAAAGGAATATTTTAAATTTTATTGGATCAACTAAGTTGTGAGATCAGGAATGGTAAAAAATGTATACAGATAAGTAGGATTGAGAAAGCTGGACACAATTGTTTTCTTTAGAAATTGCTTCTTTTCTTGGCTTTTAAATGGAATGACTGGGCAAATGCATGCTACCATTATTCATTGAATCTACAGTGTATATTTTATCTAATTTATTATTTATCAAATTAGCTACACTATACAATCAATGACATCTTACAAGTAAATAGTATTATTTTTCTTACTTATAGGTATATGAAATAATGGTGTAGCTTAAAATTGATAGTGTCAAAAATTTGATGACATACAGTTTATAATTCTTATCTCTCTGGCCAGAGATTACTAACTTGTACACATGACCCAAGATCGTTTAGAAACCAAAGATTGTCTCTCTCCAGCATGTATACTAACTCATACAATGCATTAGTAAGTTGTGTTGTGCAACATTAGGTTTTCTCGGGAATAACATCAGAATCAGGCCATGCAAATGAACAATAGGCTATTTGAGAGAATGAGAGAAAACTGTAAGAGAATGTCAAAGATAAGAAATCATGAGACTCCTAAGAGAGTAACAGAGTGCAGCTTTTCTTTTTTTCTTAGAGGCTACTTGGCTCTGGTTCTCATGAAGCATGCCTCTATTTTAGCACTTATATTCTTAATATTACCTTCAATATTGTAGAAGAAAGTCTCTACACTTGAGTTAGCTTGAATAGGTTTCTCTATAATTTCAGGGGCACTGACTAACACAAAGTGTATTCATATTTCCAATTTCAGTAGGTCTTATATTTAAGTAGGACAAAGGAATAAATTACTTTTAAGCATGACAAGGATATAATCTATGTCATTGCACAGTATTTTTTTCAATCTTTTGCTCATAAAATTAGTGTGGAAGATTCAAATATCAGTATATATGAATGTGTTACACTTTGTGTTTACTGTACTTAAAGGGTCAACTGCATAAATCAGGTTGTCTGTAGTATATAGTGTTTATTTGCTTTTCCATTTGGCAAAATAAATCTTCGACTTTCAAATTTGTTATTGAATATATTTCATTAAATATCATAGTTTTAAAACTATTTTAGGGGTATATATAATCAATGATTCTATCTTATGAATAAGACAACTTATATATAAAACTGAATAAAATACTGAGGGATAGCTTTCTTAATCCATGTATTATTTACAAATAAACCAGATATAAAATGATAAAAGACTTCCAAGGGCACAGAAATTTCTCTAAAGAAAATGCAAGTAATATGATTAAATGAACACAGCACATTAGCATACATTGTAGTTGATTTACTCTTTGTTATTTTCAACCCAGATTAGCCTCAGGGCCATATATTCAACCATGTGGGTATTATTTATTTGAATGACATGCTTTCCCCCAGTTGTACAGTTAGAAATTGAACATTAGCCCCAGGTTCCCTTGTAACTTTCACACTACTCACAAATTCCTATACAGTCTATCTCATACATATCTTTCTAATTCAACTATTTTACTCAACTCCAACTTTCCTTTCATCAGAGAAACAATATTTATTTTTAGTCCTACAATCTCAAAGATATTCTCAAAGATATTCAAACTATGTATTGCCAGAAAAATCTTTAAAAATTATAGATTGTATCCTGTAATTCTACTCCTTAAGATATTTTAATGGGACTCTCATTTTAATGAGGATAAAAATCTACAATATCCATCATGACTTATAAAGCATTATATGATCTTCACTCTGTTTCCTTCCAATGATTATGTATTGTTATGTGCCTCCTTTGTTTTACTTTTCAACATATATGTTGCTTCCCCAAGGCTTCTTGCTTGGCTCCGCCATTCTGGGTTTGTCTCTATCGTGTGTGTTCCATGACACATTATATCCCCTAACTCCTTTGCTGTGTTGCACTTCTCTGCATCTTTACACTTGAAACTCTATATAATTTATTAAACACTATATTTTTATCACTTCTTGTATTGCCTGAAACCATACAAACATTAATTAAAGTTGCTTGAGTACATTAGTAAATAAATATCTCCTTTGCTTTAAAAAAATCTGTTTTGACTTAGGAAGACATATTTCTGATACAATAAATATTTGGAGAAATAAATTTGCTTCAGGTAATATTTATAAGGTACTTTTTTTTTTTTTTTTTTTTTTTTTTTTTTTTTTTTTTTTTTTTTT
>NC_037676.1:117158209-117184287 GCF_003255815.1 Theropithecus gelada
ATATATATATATATATATATGTAACTTTATTTGGGGAGCTAAAAGTCACTATAAGGTAATGGTGGCTTTGGGGCCCCAAAGCCCATAAATCTGTGATAAATTAGATAGGCATCACTTACATTCCAGCATTCTTGGAAAATCCTCATCCTTAGGGTGGTTACAGTAGGTCACACAGACACACATATTTATTCTACATTATATTATTTCTACGTGAATAATAACTTAGGTGGCCCTAAGTAAACTATCTTAACTCCTTCATTCTCATGCTCAAGTATTTGAAACCTTTGATTTACAGCAGCTAATCAGTTAACAAATCTTACACTTTAAAACTCACAAAGCCACAGTAACAAAAACAGAGTCAGAAGTTATGTGTCAGTGCCCAGCCTGCAATAGCTGATGCTGAGACAGTTTTACTGGAATGTCATCCATTTCACTTGAAAGGGTCAGTGCTGCTAGAGAGAGCAATCACACCTCCTAAAACGGAATAATAATAGTTTGCTTTAGACCAAGAACACTGTCATTTTGTTAAGGGTACTGTTTTCCAAAAGAGGAGCTAGCTCCAGGCAGTCAGCCTACTCTAACAATTAGGCTAATAAAATAAGAAGCAATTAAAGTACTTTTTGTTCTTCTGCATCACAGAAATACCAACGTGAAGAGGATTTCCAGGAAAGCTGAGACCTTTTCTAATAAAACTCCAATTTGAAGCTCTCATCTATAATGAGGCCAAAACTGAAAATATTTGTTAGTTAAACCTCTCTGAAATACTTCAGAAAAAAAGCTTTTAATTACTTATTTAAAAAAATAACCACACATAACATTAGATTTAAACAAAATTTATATTTTTCAATATTTGAATTCTGGAAGAAAATAAATGAGTAGATTTGTGAAAATAAAATTTTAAATTTCTATTCAAAAATCAAGGAAATTTTGTAAGAAGTTGTTGAGATTCTTATTAAACAAAAACAACATTTTACTACTTAACAAATGCTCTTTTTACTACTTAAAAAATGCTCTTTTAAAGGCCAGTAATATATAATTAATCGTGAAATGTTGCAGTTTCATTCTACCAATTATTTTGTGATACTTTTACAAAAAGTTTCCTTTCGATGCATAGTCATAAAATTAGAGACAGGAAATTTTTACAATATTGGAATTACGTCTATCATAAAAATTGAAACATATCCTTTTTCTATTTCCAATTTTTATCCAAGCAATAAATGAACATGGTAGAAATAAAATTGTACAGAAGAGTTTATAATGTGTCCCATATCTCTCAAACACAAGACCTCCTTTCCTAAAGAAACTACCTTCAACTCTTGGTTTGGAGTTTCTTTTGGTAGTTAACTCCTTAACTTTCATAACCACATGCACTTTTATTTATAATTTTATAATTTTAAAATTTGTTTTTAAAGAAAAGAATTTAACTCACACAATCCTCTTTTCCTTCCCTAAATTAGTATTTTTACTTCCAGTTCTTACTTCAACTCTACCTAATCTTTTTGATTAATCTCTACATTCAATTTTGAAAATAATAGCACCACTCTCCTTTAACATATATCATTTATTTTATTCTGTCATATTTTTAGCTGCACCTTTACTTTTAAATTGCCATAATCTATGGATAATATTTGCATTCTCTTCTGTAATTATATGTATCCCCGTGCCGTTTTATTTGGAGAGACCATCCCTAAAACACTGACCTCTCTCTATTCCCTCCCTACTTTCTCACCAAATAAGAAAGGACTTATTTAATAGGCAAATCTGAGAGGAAAAACTAACGTAGTAAGTATATATTTTTTTTCTCTTTGGGCCACACCTATACGCCTGAGAATGCACGTCTGTGCTAAGTTTAGCAGGATAAAATTGGAGAGAAGCTTGGTAGGTATCCAGCATGGCCTGTAACTATTTAATTTTGAGGTGCAGCAATAGCAAACCCTCTTGTTTATCAGAACTAAGTCACATTCTCAATATGAGCTTTATCAATATGAAATAACCCTTTAATTTCATCTGCATGACTCCTAACACCATATTTTTAACTGATTTTAAAATTTGTATAATTTATTAGTGAACCCCAAACACTACATCAAATCAATAAGAAAAAAGAGAAGGCAGGTCATCCTTGTGGCTGGTCCAATTTCTCTTACTGAACAAACCTCTGCTACACTTTGTGGTAGCCTTGATAAAAAGTGTCTATGTGGATTTGGGGGAGTAAACAACACACTTACATTGATGTGTTGTCTGTGGTTAGTGGGGACCATGTGGGTTTTTGGTTTTGATCATTTCCAGGGGTTTAGGGTGTGATCTTTGGCTGGTTTTTGTAATTGTGTGGTTGGTTTTTAATAGGGACAGTCCAAATAGGTAGCTTTAGACTTTAAGTTTGGCTAACAAGCTATGTAGTATCTTTATCTTGGTGAACCCCTGCAGTTTATAGAGGTTTTGGCAGCAAGTAGGTAGATGTTTTTAAACTGGGAGGGCTTCAGGCTCTAGCCTTAGCAAATTCAGCTTGTAAGAGTGATGCAAAACTTAGTAAGCAGACAAAGATTTCATTTAAGGGAAACATTTTTTTTTTTTTTTTTTTGAGATGGTGATATTAAAATCTTCAAGACACAAAAATGTTGGGAACAGGCCCCAAACTCTGGCCATAAATTGGCCCCAAAACTGACAATAAACAAAATCTCTGCAGCACTGTGACATGCTGGTGATAGCCTTGATGCCCACATTGGAAGGTTGTTGGTTTACAGGAATGAGGGCAAGGAACACCTGGCCCTCGAGGGCGGAAAATCGCTTAAGGCGTTCTTAAACCACATACAATAGCATGAGCAATCTGTGCCTTAAGGATATGCTCCTGCTGCAGATAACTATCCAAACCCATCCCTTTATTTCGGCCCATCCCTTTATTTCCCATAAGGAATACTTTCAGTACATCTATAATCTACAGAAACAATGCTTATCCCTGGCTTGCTGTCAGTAAATACGGGGGTAAATCTCTGTTCGAGGTTCTCAGTTGGGAAGGCTGTGAGACCCCTGATTTCCCACTCTACACTCTATATTTCTGTGTGTGTGTCTTTAATTCCTCTAGCGCCTCTGGGTTAGGGTCTCCACGACTGAGCTGCTCTCGGAACAAAAAGATAAAGCTTTTTCTTCTATTGTTTTCCTCTGTTAGATCTGCATCGGACTTTAGGACTTAAGTGGCAAAGGATATGATACAGAGCCCGGGTGAGATGCTAGCTTTAGATAATAATTTGTGGTGAATAAAGAGAAGCAATATTCAATCTTCTGCCCAAATTTTGTTCCTTTTGTGTGTTGTCTGGAATTGCCCTCAAGCAACTTCAGACCAAGAAAGGAAAGGGTGGAGAGGTTCACTATACATTTACATAACTTATTTGCCAGATCTTTAGAGCTCCGCTACACACATGCACACATGTATGCACACACACACGGACACATATGCATGCACGTGCACATACAGCTTTAAAACAGCTCCATACATGTAAGAACTGGGGGGGTTATATTTCAGAGAATAAAATCGTCATATCTATTATGCATAGAAAGATTCTGATGGTCTTGAACATTTAAAGGATGGTTGCCAGTAGTTGAGAGAAGAAAGAGTGGATAAGGACAGAGGGGACACACAGAGGAACTTCTAGGGTGAAGTAACAGTACTGTGGCAGTGAACTCATAATTTAACCTATTTGTCAAAACCCATCAAACTTTACATCACAAAGAGTAAACTTTAATGTATGTAAACCTTTAAAATATCAGTCAGGATGCTGGGGATTTCAGGATGGAATGCAGGCTATGACAAATAAAGTTAGTTATATCATGAATATGAGGCAAAACTGTGCTGAAGGAAGTGAGGAGGGAAAAGAAGCTGACCTTAGTTTATTTGGAAAGCAATGTTTTTTACTGGAAACTGTAAGACTAGAGACAAAAGGAAACATACATCAATGCTATACTTCATAAATTTGCTTCTCTTAGGTCCAGATTAATAATTCTGAAACTGATTTACATGTATAATGGGGTTGACCAAATGAGAAAATAGATATTGGATAGTGGAAACTGCGTTTCTCACTGTCAGAGAAGGAATTTAAAGATAAACAAGAAAGAAGGCTAGAATGGCCCCTGTGGTAATTGAACTGGAGTCAGAAACATTAGGATGAATGCATGATTAGCTGTGTGTGTGTGTGTGTGTTGTATTTGTGCATGCGTGCACACACGTTCCACCTCGTGTCAACTGTGCGTAGGAACTTCATCTCTAAAAGAAAGGAAGTTATCTTCACAGTGGAATAAGTTGATAAGGACTGCTCTAACCAAATAATCCCAGTATGTCCAGCGTCATTATGAATAAAAACATCAAACAATCTCAGATTGAGAGGCTTTCTACAAAATACCTGAAAAAACGTCTCAAAACTGCCAAACTCATGAAAAACAAGGAAAGATGGAGAAACTTCCACAGACCAGAGGAAAATAGAGAGACACGACAACAAAAAGCAATGTGGTTCTCTGAATGAGATCCTGAAGGAAAAGATGACTTAATGGAAAAAGTAGTGAAACTCAAAGTCTGGGGTTTAGTTAATAGTAATGTTCCATTGTGGGTTTCTCAGCTTTGACAAATGTACCACAGTAATGTAAAATGGTAACAAGAGTAAATCAGGTGGGGAGTACACGGGAAGTTTCAACACTGTGTTTCCAACCCTTCTGTAAATCCAAACTTACTCCAATAAAATGTTTACGAAAAATAAATCATGAGATACAGAATTTTTGGCAGAAGTTTTCATCTTAACTAGGCTTCCAAAAGCAATAAATATAGCTTCAGGTGAAGATTTTGTTAAGAGTGACTCTCCTGATTGGGGGGAAATTGTGAAGGGAAATCCTTCCCTAGGAGGCAGCCTTTACTGACCTAAGAAATTACATAGCAAGAGGCAGTGGAAACAACATTGTGTACTGAAGACATTTGCTCATGAGAAATTGTTACTAGTTGACTCCCACGGCAAATACAGCACTACAGTTTCAGAAAATTCTAGCCTTACAGTATAAATGAAAAGTTAGAGGTTTGATAGAACCCTAAGAAATGAAAAGAAAGAAAGGAAAATCCTAAAAGTTTTTCACCATTGCAAATTTATAAGCTTTGCAAGAAGGCAGCAAAGTCTCAATTGCCTCTAATAAAATGGCACCTTACACATTCCTATATCTGGAGGTTTTATCTCCAGATACAGGAAATCCACAGGGTCAATGTTAACCTCTCATCTGGAGATACATCATGATGTAAGGTCAAGATCATGGAACCTGAAGCACTGCCCCACACTGAAGGGCATCTTGGTGATGACAAATTGAATATTCTTCCAAATGCCCTCTCCCTTTCCATACATGAGAGTTTTTGCTACAGTGTTTAACACTAATTCTAGACATTGAACATACAGTTTTACCTGGGATAACTACTTTAAAAACTAGGCAGTTGCTTATCTAAATTTTATGCTAATGCTGCAGTAACTAATTGTGTCCTAGTAAGTCTGATTTTTATTTGTTTAAATGAGACATAAAGTATTTAAGGTTTATGTTTTGTTAGTTCTTTCCTAGAAATAGAAGACTGGCTATGTCCTCTGTAGTGTTAACTGCCTTATAAGTATGTTAACCTAAACATATTATTTTTAGATTACAAGATATCTTCTGGACATTAAGATACTCGTTTCCAAATTCCAGGATGGAGAGGGCTATGCAGCAAGCAGTATCCAACTTCCAAGAGTACTCGTTCTTCCCAAATAATTGGTTAGGTTTATCTAGGGAAAAGTCTTGCTGTTTTCCCTCTGGGAGTCAAGTGCTAAGCTGCCAGCAACATCCCGTTCCGCACGCCCCATCACGGGTTGGGTTCTCTGGAAATAAGAATGAATTTGCATGCAGTTAATACAGGGTGTTTACTAAGAAGTATTCTTGGGATCAATACCAGTGGAAGAGAAGATGAAATCAGAGGACTGGACAGAGAGAAGGCTAACTTCAGTGGCAACTCCACAAGGAGCTCAGGGTTGAAAATGGCCCATCAGATTTGCCTTGTGTTGGATCAAAATAGCCGGCCTTTTATACCTCTGCCTCAATGACCAGATGTGGGCTTACCTGGAAGACTGTGACCATCAGCCAGGCAGCTCTCTGCAGTCCTGAAGGAGTTGACAGCTAAAAGTTGTCAACCGACACACTCCCACAAGCCAAGGCAAGAGGCTTTCCTTAAAGGATTGAGTTGAATTTCAACTAACATTTTTGAACAAAATTTGTTTAATCAAGGCTTAGCATAGAACTTGGCATACAGTAGATTCTCAATCAGTATTGTTTTAATGTAAGAAACTAAAGGAATCTGGGTAATGCATTACTGTATCTAGCACACACACCAGCACTCCAACGCTATCTTCTAGAAATATCCTTTATAAATAGATTCCTATGTTCAATTACTGATATTTTGTATGCATCTAAAGTTCATATAAATGCATTTGTCTTTTTCAATGAATCCCTATGATTTATTTAACCAGTACTCTTTTTTTTATCAGACACTTGGTTAATGGTTGTGTTTGGTTTGTCATTATAAACATGCCATGATATACCAATATCCCAGAGTCTTATTTTACACTCCCCGCAGTACCTAGTACAATTGCTATGCTTTGCATTGAAATTCAGTAAATATTTGGAAACGGTGCAACGTAGCAGATTTAACATGGTTATAAATTTAGAGGGACAAATTTAGATTGCAAGTCCTAATTTGGTCAATTACCAACTCTTTGTTTGCATATTTTTCCTTCTCTGGGAGGAAAAAAAAAAGTACAGCAAAAAATGACTTCTGTTTACCATGCAGAAAATTTTCAGTGATCAATAATATAATGTATAATAGCTAATTACTGTCAGGAGTCTCCTAGGTACCAGGGACATTTAAAGAACTGTGAAGGCATTAGCACATTAAATGTTTAAAGTGAAGATTATTTTTAATGTTACTTTTTATACATGTTAAGAAACTAAGAGAAAGATAAAATAATTTTCCTGAGGTTATATAACCAATGAGTAGTAGAGCAAGAATGTGAACTCAGACCTGCTGTTCCTCACTACTATATCATACTACCTCTCCATAAGTATTATTCTGTACATTCTGAATGCAAAGATGCATATCTATGCATATATATGTATATGTATGTATATATATTTTTTGTGTGTATATATTTTATTTTGTGTGTATATATTTTGTGTGTATATATTTTGTGTGTATATATTATACCATTTATTCCCAAAATTTACTGAGCTCTAAATATATGCCAGGCACTTATCAAGGTGCTGCTGATAGAGCAGTGAATAAAACTAATCATTTTGCTCATGCAGTTTAAATCCTGGTGAGAGACACAGGAAATAAAGTAATAAATGTGTAAAATACACAGTATGTTCAATAGGTTAGATAGAGATAAATGCTAAGAAGAAAGCAAGCAGGAAAGGTGGTTCATGATGTTAGTGCATGTAGGGTTTGATAGAGAAGCCAAAGACAGCATTATCAACTATAATATTGAGTAAAATTATTGAGCAGAATTTAATTGTTCAATCAGAGCTTAGCATAGAACTTAGCACAGAGTAAATTCTCAATAAATATTCATCTTTTTAAATGTAAGAAACTAAAGAAAGAAGACTATTTCAACAATATCAATAAGGTATTATATAATGACTACATGTGGCAGTGATTACTGTGATTGCAATTTGTAGTAATTATTTTGTGTGGAAGAAACTACTTCGAGTAGGTGCAAGTTTTATTATATATGGATAATTTAAGCAATAGCAAGAAATATTTCATCAAAGATTTTATAAACATAAAATACAGTTTCAAATTACATATTTTACTACAATTTGCTTTTAAATTATGTTAAGTATTTATATAATCTTTGTTGCATTTTGCATTTTTCATTTAGCAATATATGTTTCTGATTGACACGATGGGGAATTGCCCACTCTACACTATCGCACCCACAATCTAGATTTTAGATTATTGTCTTTTTCTCAAGTTGAGTACACTAATAATGGCTATCTCTCATATAGTACTTGCTACTTTCTAATTACTACTGTATGTCCTTTTACATGTTATTTTCTAAAGTATTCCTAATGCAGCAACAATGTTAAGATGTAAGTATATAACCATCCAATTCCAATTTTGCACATATAGAAATTAAGGCACAAAGTGGTTTAGCACGGAATCAGTGAGTGTAGGCTAGTCTGATCCAAGAGCCTGTGATCTTAGCTATTACATTAATTTGACCCTTTTCAAAAACAAAATCCTAGGCAACTTCCAATCTCAGAAAATTAATGTATGATTTATGGAGGTATTATAATACTTTCACATGAAATTTTACTTTCTTTTTCCTTAGAAAATGTGGCATTACCACAATTATTATACATCATAAAGACACAACAAAAACTCTTTTCAAGTATTCTTGTCTTGAAAAAGTGGAATACACATACCCTACCCTGTTTTTCTTATTGGATGCAACTACAAATCCCAGGTAGAATGCTTGAAACAGGAATTTGAGAACTGTAAAAAGTAAATGGTGGCAGCAGGAAGGGAGATGGAAATAATAATTTTATGTTACCTTGAAAGGGAAGTGAGTTTTACCTCCCCTTTCTCCCTCACCAATGAAAGATGAAAACCTAAAAGTTTACACTGAGTATGGGTAAAAAGAGCTGCAAGAGAATTTCTCTATGCATGGTCAAAGCAGCAGGAAAGACTTTTCCAGACACGTATAGGAAATCTCCTGTTGTATTTTTCTTCCTCTTTCCTTCTACCTTAATACCTGGGCAATACCATGGTAGCAGTGATACCAAAGGCATGACCATAAAAAAGGTAGTTAACCTAAAACTCTGAAGAGGAGTGGACCATTCTTGTTGACTGGAGGAATTATAGTTCACCAAGCACTTTGGGAGGCCAAGGCAGGCAGATACCTTGAGCCTAGAAGCTCAAGACCAGCCTGGGCAACATGGAGAAAACTTGTCTTCACAAAAAAATTAGCTGAAAGTGGTGGTGCATGCCTGTAGTCCCAGCTACACAGGAGGCTGAGGTGGGAGGATTGGTTGAGCCCAGAAAGATCAAGGCTGCAGTGAGCTGTGATCCTGCCACTGGACTCCAGCCTGGGAGACAGTGAGACTCCGTCGCAAAACAAAACAAAAGAAAACAAAAAAGAGCATAAGGCAAATTCTTATTGCTTTTTTTTTTGTTCTTACCCTGTCCTTGCGCTACAGGAATCACTCCCCTCCCCCCAAAAAAGGAAGTGCACGACTGAGCAAGGAAACACAAATATAAACTGAAATAGAATATTAAAAAATGTTTAAATGATGCAACAAAGATTGGAAAGGAAAAACAGAAAAACTAAAAGCCAAGGAAAGTGTAATAAACCAAAAAATTACAAATAATAAAATTTCGGGAGTAAATGAAACACATCGAAAATTACTATAAGTGTAAGTGGTCTAAATATGCCAAATAAAAGGTAGAAAACATTTGATTGGGTTAACAAAAATCTTCAGTTATATACTGTCTAAAATAATTCATCCGGGTGTGGTGGCTCACACCTGTAATCTCAGCACTTTGGGAGGCTGAGGAGGGTGGATCACTTGAGGTCAGGCGTTTGAGACCAGCCTGGTCAACATGGCAAAACCCCATCTCTACTAAAAATACAAAAATTCACCAGGCGTGGTGGTGTTTGCCTGTAATCCCAGCTACTTAGGAAGCTGAGGCAGCAGAATTGCTTGAACCCAGGAGATGGAGATTGCAGTGAGCCAAGATGGCACCATTGCACTCCAGCCTGGTGACAGAGAGAGACTCTGTCTAAAAAAAAAATAATAATAATAATAATAATAAATATATATATTTCATTCGTTCAAATATATATATTTCATTCATATATATATTTCATTGTGATGTAGGTATATTTAAAGTAAAAACATAGAAAGCAATATATCTGCAAACATTAATTAAAAGAATACTGAATGGCTCCAATGCTATCAAAGCAGAATTCAGAGAAAAGAAAATGGCAACCGGTAAGGGGAAATATTACATATTAATAAAACAGTCATTTCTCCAAGAATATGTAACAATGTAAATATGCATACACTTAACACAGCTTCAAAATATATGAAGCAAAATAAATACAACTGAAAAGAGATATGAAAAAAAATCACAATTAAAGTTGGAGACTTCAAAACCCATATCTTAGCAATCAAAAAACAAGTAGCAAGAAACCAGCAAATGATAGATTAACTGAACAATGCCATCGATTGATTGGATCAAATGGCATTTTTAAACACTCCAACCACATTTTTTTCAAGTGCTTACGCAACATACAGCAAGATAGACCATATTCTAGATCATAAAACAAATTTTAATAAGCTCAAATAAAAAATACACCACAAAGGAATTAAAGCACAAGTCAATAACAGAAAGATAGCTGGAATTTGGGAATTAAACATACTTTTAAATAAACCGTGAGTCAATTAAAAAGTCCCACAGGAAATTTATTTTGAACTGAGATAAAAAGGAAATAAATGCATTTAAAGCAGTGCTTAGTGAGAAAATTATAGCATTAAGCATATCACGTACTTCTATTAGAAAAGTCTCAAATCAGCAATCTAAGTTGCTCCCTTAAACTACCAGGAAAATAAATATAAAATATACATAAAGTAAAAAAGAAGAGGATAATAAAGATCAGAAATCAATTAAACTCAAAAAATAGGAAAAAAAAGAACAAAATTAATAAAACCAAAGGTGATTCTTTTGAAAGTGTTAATAAAATTCATAAACTTCTAGCCAGATTAGTTAATAAAAATAGAGGAGAAACCAATTACCAATATGAGGGTTGAAGGAGGGGTTATCACGATAGTCAATATGACTATTAAATGTATAACAATTAAATAGTATAGACAGGTCTAAGCACATAAATTTGACAACTTACATAAAATAGAACAATTCCTCCAAAGAAACAAATTGCCAATATTCATGTAAGAAGAAATAGGTGACCTGAAATGTCATTGAACTTTTAATAAAATTTAGTTCGTCATTAGAAATGATATGAAAATGAAATCTCTAGGAATAAATTAATTTATGATGAATTGTACTGAACACGTAAAGAAGAAATAACACTAATTCTACACAATCTGTTTCAAACATGGAAGAGGATATACTTTCCAATTAACCTGGTAGCAAAAGTGGACATAGATTTTAAAAGAAAAACATATAACTGAAGAAATACATCTTCCATGAAGATAAATATAAGCATCCTCAACAAAATACTAAAAAAAGTTCAATTTCCAATGTATTTCATACTAAATTCATCATGTACATTGAGACTTCAGTAGTTAGGGCTTATGATCTTGGATTCAGGTTCTATCTTCTGCAGGTATCTCTGATCTTATGCAAATTACTTGCCTCTCCCTGAATCAAGTTCTTCACCTATAAAACAGGAATTACAAGAGTATCTATCGCTTAGGGTAGTCATGGGCATTAAATGAGTGAAAATATATAAATCCCTTAGAGCAGTACCTAGTATATTAAGCAACCTGCTAAGTTATTGTAAGTTATTATTATTACTTACTTATTATATAATAATAATTATTATTATAAAACTTTGTTATGGGGCCGGGCGCGGTGGCTCAAGCCTGTAATCCCAGCACTTTGGGAGGCCGAGACGGGCGGATCACGAGGTCAGGAGATCGAGACCATCCTGGCGAACACGGTGAAACCCCGTCTCTACTAAAAAAATACAAAAAACTAGCCGGGCGAGGTGGCGGGCGCCTGTAGTCCCAGCTACTCGGGAGGCTGAGGCAGGAGAATGGCGTAAACCCGGGGGGCGGAGCTTGCAGTGAGCTGAGATCCGGCCACTGCACTCCAGCCCGGGCGACAGAGCCAGACTCCGTCTCAAAAAAAAAAAAAAAACTTTGTTATGTTCAAAACTTACAAAATTCATTCACCATATCAGAAAATCACATCTTTCACAGTGATATTGCTCATAATTGTTTAATTACAATACATATTATGCATATTAATCTATATTTGTTTGCAGCCACATTCATGGTAAATATATCAAATATAAAAATTTCCTTTAATATATCAAATATAAAAATTATATATACTACAATGGCAATATCTATTTATAATTTGTGGAAATTATTCCTCAATGAATTATAAAAAATAAAAAATGCTTAATATAAAGCATAAGGATCTATCATCTTCAAACTGAATATTTACAAATTGTGTTCATCAATTGACTCACAAGTGATTTACCAGTATGCCTATTCTACCAGCACATTTCTCTCTAATGAATAATGGAGTCACAATGATTAATGGAAAATCTTGTAAAGCAATAGCTCATAAAACAGGCACACTGTAATCCCAGCACTTTGGGAGGCCGAGACGGGCGGATCACGAGGTCAGGAGATCGAGACCATCCTGGCAAACACGGTGAAACCCCGTCTCTACTAAAAATACAAAAAACTAGCCGGGCGAGGTGGCGGGCGCCTGTAGTCCCAGCTACTCGGGAGGCTGAGGCAGGAGAATGGCGTAAACCCGGGAGGCGGAGCTTGCAGTGAGCTGAGATCCGGCTACTGCACTCCAGCCTGGGCGACAGAGCCAGACTCCGACACAAAAAAAAAACAAAACAAAACAAAAAATACAAAAAACTAGCCGGGCGAGGTGGCGGGCGCCTGTGGTCCCAGCTACTCGGGAGGCTGAGGCAGGAGAATGGCGTAAGCCCGGGAGGCGGAGCTTGCAGTGAGCCGAGATCGCGCCACTGCACTCCAGCCTGGGCGACAGAGCCAGACTCCGTCTCAAAAAAAAAAAAAAAAAACAGGCACAGACCTAAGATTTAAAGGGAAGTTTAAAAACCATAATTGTCACAGAAATGTTTTCTTTTAAAAAAAAAAGCCTAAATAATAGAATAGAGTTTTAATTACTTTCAGAACAGTACCAATATCACAAAACATGAAAGACCATGCACTCTTACAAAAATAATCAATCATAGCAGCTGTCCATTGATGAAAAGAAATTCAAATAAAATAATTTCTTCTATTGCATTCAGAGGTGATACTGTTTTGAGGAAAGTTGATAAGGGAGATATTTGAAAATTAGCTATGTAACAATGAATGGTAGGCAAGCAAATTTTAAATCAAATGAGAGAAACAACCTGAGTAATCATAATGCATTCCTGTTTGCATAAAATTACTGAAAATAGATATAAAAAATCTGCCTGTATTTAACTCCCTAACAATAATTTTGTTTAAAAACATTTTCCAACGTCATTGCCGTATAACAAATGAAACATGAACAATAGGAATAGTTGTTCAGCAAAATGAACATACAGCAACAGTTCAGAAGGCGTATCAGATGTTTTATCAATTATTCAGTTCACAGTATTCTTCATCAAAAATTCTTAGTCACCAAGAATCTTACTAACAGACCACATATATCAGTTTCTTTGTCATCGGTATTAGTAAATTTGAGTAATCACTTTTTATTTTTTATATTCCAATTAGACATTGTATTTTATTTTTGTCTCTAACTTAATTCAGTTAGTAGTTTGTTTGTTTTTATGAATTTCATCTCAGAATTGTCAAGGGGTATTACAAATATTTATTATAAAAATGATTTAGGCTAACAGGTTTGGGAATTGTTATACTATGATCTTGCCAAAGAGAATATTCATATAATTTTAAAATATTTTCCAAACTCCATCATTTTTTAAAATCTCACTATTAGACAAATTGTTTCTTTGATTATCAATGTGAAGTTTTTGCACATATAATAGCCTTTTGCGATTTTTTCTACATTCTCTTCCATAGATATCAACCATTCTTTGATCCGTAAATTTGAGTTTTATTTAAATCTATTTAGTAACTACTTTATAATGGCAGATATTTGTCTTTATATATTTTAATGTCAGTTATTTAATGACAGTTATTTTAATGTCAGTTGGGATTTCATTGTCTAGATAGTTACCAATATATCACACACATTCTTTGTTAATCCTTTTGTGATATTTATTATCAGAAATTCCTCCCCTATGTTTATAAGTATTTCAATATTTTTCTAGTTTTTCATGTATAATTTTACTTAATGAATTCAATTTGATTTACCTTCTGGAATTTATTTTACTGAAAAGTATAAGGTATATTCTAGCTTGATTCATTTTATTACATAGTTTATCAATAGTCCTATTTAGTCCTTAACTGTGGATATTATGCTCTAAATCATTATGTGCAGGGTTTGCTTCTATATTTATTTATTCCAATAATTTTTTTTGTCCTAGTAATATGGTGAATTAATTATTGTGCTTTATGATAATTATTTAGTGTCTGAAAATTCATGTCTCTTTCATCATTATTCTTTCTTCAAAATCGCTACTGTGATGTTTTCAATCATTGCATTTTGATGTATTACTTTGGAGTAATTATAACAAATTTATAAAAACAGCTTAGGGATTTTCTAAGGTTGCATTAAACTTCTATATTAATGTAAGGTACATATATACAATAGTCAGCCTTTCTAGTAATTGTTGTCACTGTCCATGACAAGTATAAATTGTAAGTATTTATTGATGTAATAGATATGTGCATAAGTGAAAACATTAAAAGCATATTGATTCACTTTAACCATCTGATGCATATATAAAACTACTACCAGTTTGGCAATACATAGATAAGTGGTCTGGCTCTTGAAAATGTTAAGATGTTTCATATCAAATCAGTAAAAACTAATTTTGTATTTTCAAAAGTATGTTTTACATAATTTTGCTTGACCAAGAAGAACTAATCCTAAATAGACAAGCATAAATAGAAGCTTGACAGAGAAAAGAACTAAAGCAAAACGCTTAAATGATCAATCTAAAGATTCAGAACATAGTATTGAGAACTAAATGTGTGGCTTTCATACATGGATAGATACATGGATCTTCTCCCTAAACGGGGGGAAAAAATGTCATTTCAAATGCATTCTTTCAGCTGCTGGCATAGTTATTGCCTAATAGAAACGTGGAGTCTGTCTGTTCCACATCCTCTGCCTCTCAACCTTGGTGATTTCGATGGGTAATAGGGTGACTGATGAAAAAGTAACAGGGGAACCAGCCCAGCACAATTATAACATCGTTCCTTAGATTGTCAAAGTCTCCTTGCAGATATCAATCTGCTGGTTTAATAAAAGAGGTAAAGAAGCAAGACCCTTTGTTACCCCTACTTGAGAGCCCTCAGGGAAGGGAGGAAATTCCTCAGCTTAGTGCACAAAGATTTTCTGTAATGAGCAGCAGCTTTATCCATGAAGTGAAGGTTAGTCCTATTGTGTCTAATCTGTCACTTTTCTTCACAGACACCCACTAAAAGCCCCAAGGCAGCATTTTAAAGCAGGAAAGTGCTCCAGCAATGGTTAGTGAAACTATGATTTTCCCCATGGGAAATACCCTTCTGAACTAGAAAACAGGCAAAACTAGTCCATTAACTCTCCTTTGAGAGGGGTGTGCTTTTGTGGCTTCATATAAATGGTAATGCAGAGTTGGAAAAGGAATAAAAAGTCTCAGACTTTAAATACTAAAATGTATCCATTTGGCAATCAGCTTAATGAATGCTTAGTAACTAGAAGGACTGTACACAAATTCATATAGCCCAGAGAGATTAGTGTAAAACTCATTACATGAACACAAGAAACTTCCCAAGAAGCAAAGATAAGTGAGTTACTTACCTCTTCCTATGGCTCCTCTGCATTCATTAAAGGCGTAGATACACATTAACCAAATCCCCTTGCCTGTGGCATGTTTGGGGTCATATGTGAACTGCATTTCGTTTTGTTTTTTACATTTCATCATAGTTGCATTGGAATCGTGACCTCTATTTTCTTGTGATGAGAGAAAATACATGGTTTAAATAAATAATTTTACTGCAACAGGTTTCAGATACAAAGTGGCTCAATTCACATCAGCGTGAAGGCACCTTGCTTGGGAAAAGGGCCCTTTAGCTGCAAAACATGAGGATTTCTTCACAGTCCCTAATATGTTTTCTGAAAGACAAAAAAAAAAAAAAAAAAAGAGAACAGAAAACTGATATCTTTCTGCATACTAAATGAAGTGGAATTTGCAGTTTCTGAACTTATTCAAGAGTAATGTGTACATTTAAAAAAGAGGGGATGTGTAAAAGTTGTGAAAAAGAGAGTGGTTTAGCATGAAGCATGCATCTAGGATGCTAATCACCAAGATGGCGTTAAGGTTCTCTGCAGTTTGACTAAACTTTAGACGGGCTTCTTCCTGACTACAGACCCCTGCCCTCTATTTTCTTAGAGCATTTACTTTAGAGAACTTGCCATTGTAAATTTGTTCTAAGTTTCTGTGAAACATAAATCTTGTCCTTCCCTATTGCCAGTATTACAACTAGGAATGTCTTTCCCACGAACCCGGGAGCCATCTCTTTAAAAATGTAATCACCAAGAAAGACAGTGCCTCTGTCTCCATCTCTGTGCCAGGTAGGAGCCTAACTTCTATAAACACAAAGTAGCCAATTAGAAAACACAGATGGCCCAATCACATTGGTCTGTGTGTCTGTTTTTATACCAGTGCCATGCTGTTTTGGTTACTGTAGCCTTATAGAAGAGTTTGAAGTCAGGTAATGTGATGCCTCTGTTGCAGGAAAGCGGTCCTGATCCAGACCCTAAGAAAGGGGTCTCAGATCTCGCGCAAGCAGGAATTCACAGCAAGTCCGTAAAGTAAAAGCAAGTTTATTAGGAATGTAAAAGAATAAAAGAATGACTATTCCATACTCAGAGAAGCCCCGAAGGCTGCTGGCTGCCCATTTTTATGGTTATTTCCTGCTGATATGCTAAACAAGGGTGGATTATTTATGCTTCCCCTTTTTAGGTCATATAGGGTAACTGCCTTACGTTGCCATGGCATTTGTAACGCTGGTTGAAGTGTAGCAGAGGACAACCAGAGGTCACTCTCATCGCCTTCTTGGTTTTGGTAGGATTTAGCCTGCCTTTTTTTTTTTTTTTTTTTTTTTTTTTTGCAGGGGAGCAATCTCGGCTCACCTCAACCTCCACATCCCGGGTTCAAGTGATTCTCCTGCCTCAGCCTCCGGAGTAGTTGGGACTACTGGCACCCGCCATGAAGTCTGGCTGGTTTTTCTATTTTTAGTAGAGACGGGGTTTCACCATGTTGGTCAGGATGGTCTCCATCTCTTGACCTGGTGATCCGCCCGCCTTGGCCTCACAAAGTGCTGTGCTTACAGATGTGAGCCACTGCCAACTTCTGTACTGCAACCTGTTTTATCAGCAAAGTCTTTATGACCTGTATCTTGTGCTGACCTCCTATCTCATCCTTTGACTTAGAATGCCTCAATCATCTGGGAATGCAGTCCAGTAGGTCTCAGCCTCATTTTACCTAGCTCCTATTTAAGTTGGAGTTGCTCTGGTTTACATGCCTCTGACACATCCAGCTTTGTTCTTTTTGCTTAGAGAGTAGAATGCTGATTTCCAGTGACTGAAGGTGGAATGGTTTTTAAAACCTAGGGTAAGCTAGGGAAAAACATTGGAGGACTTTAGGAGGGAGGTTGGTCAATATGATTTTGAGTTGATTTTTGAGTGTGGTGTAAAAAATAAGGGCAAAATTTTATTCTTTTGCACATGGATATTCAGTTTTCCCAACACCATTAGTTGAAGAGACTGTCTTTTCCCTACTATGTATTCTTGGCAGTTTTGTTGAAGATCAATTGACTAAACATGTGTGGGTTTATTCCCAGGTTCTCTATTCTGTTTCATAGGTCTGTATGTCTGTCTTTATGCTAATATCAGATGTTTTAATGACTGCAGCTTTGTAATAAATCCAGAAGACAGGAAATGTGATGACTTCGGGTTTCCTCCTTCTCAAGATCGCTTTAGCTATTCAGGATCTTGGGGAGGCAGAAATGGGAATTTGTTGCTCAATGTGGACAAAGTTTCAGTTATTTAAGAAGAATAAATTCTAGAGATTTACTGTAAAATATAATGCTATATTAGTTTGTTGTCATGCTACTAATAAAGATGTACTTGAGACTGGGTAATTTATAAAGGAAAGAGGTTTAATGGACTCACAGTTCCACATGGCTGGAGAGGCCTCACAATCATGACAGAAGGCATTAAATGAAGTGCAAAGTCACATCTTACATGGTGGCAGGCAAGAGAGCTTATGCAGGGAAACTCCCATTTATAAAACCATCATATCACATGAGACTTATTCACTACCATGAGAACAGTGTGGGGGAAACTGCCCCCATGATTCAACTATCTCCAACTGGCACCATCCTTGACACAAGGGGATTAGTACAATTTAAGATGAAATTTGGATGGGGACACAGTCAAACCATATCAAGTACCAAGAGTTAGTAATACGGTATTGTACACTTAAAATTTTGCTATGAGGTTAGATCTCCCGTTAAGTATTTTTACCTTTTTTAAAAAAATAAAAGACACACATATAAAGGAACACAAGGAGGTGATGAATGTGTTTATTACTTTTTGGTGATGGTGTGTACATATGTGCAAAGTAAATTGTATGCATTAAACATGTGCAGGTTATTTTAGTATATTAATTATACATCAATACATTTGACACACCCCTCCCACCCCATACACACACACACAAAACTCTCCTGCCTTCTGTTACCATGGTGTTGAGTTCAGCTCCCCCACTGAAATAATCTTGCCTATTTAGCTCCACACAGAGTTGCTGTGGGAAGTCAGGGACCCCAAACGGCGGGACCAGCTGGAGCCGTGGCAGAGGAACATAAATTGTGAAGATTTCATTTTAATATGGACATTTATCAGTTCCCAAATAATACTTTTATAATTTCTTAAGCCTGTCTTTAATCTCTTAATCCTGTTATCTTCGTAAGCTGAGGATGTACATCACCTCAGGACCACTGTGATAATTGTGTTAACTGTACAAATTGATTGTAAAACACATGTAGTTGAACAATATGAAATCAGTGCACCTTGAAAAAGAACAGAATAACAGTGATTTTTAGGGAACAAGGGAAGACAACCATAAGGTCTGACTGCCTGCAGGGTTGGGCAAAACGAGCCATGTTTTTCTTCTTGTAGAGCCTATAAATGGACTTGCAAGTAGGGAAGATATCACTAAATTATTTTCCTAGCAAGGAATATTAATATTAATACCCTGGGGAAGGAATGCATTCCTTGGGGGAGGTCTATAAATGGCCGCTCTGGTAATGTCTGTCTTATGCAGCTGAGATAAGGACTGAAATATGCCCTGGTCTCCTACAGTATGCTCAGGCTTACTAGGGTGGGGAAAAACTCCACCCTGGTACATTTGTGGTCAGACTGGTTCTCTGCTCTTGAACCCTGTTTTCTGTTGTTTAAGATGTTTATCAAGACAATACATGCACCGCTGAACATAGAGCGTTATCAGTAGTTCTGTTTTTGCCCTTTGCCTTGTGATCTTTGTTGGACACTTATCAGTAGTTCTGCTTTTGCCCTTTGTCCTGTTCCCTCAGAAGTATGTGATCTTTGTTAGACCCTTATTAGTTCTGCTTTTCGCCCTTTGAAGCATGTGATCTTTGTACCTACTCCCTGTTCTTACACCCCCTTCCCTTTTGAAACCCTTAATAAAACTTGCTGGTTTTGAGGCTCAGGCAGGTATAATGGTTCTACCGATATGTGATGTCACCCCCGGTGGCCCAGCTGTAAAATTCCTCTCTTTGTACTCTTTCTCTTTATTTCTCAGCTGGCTGACACTTATGGAAAACAGAAAGAACCTATGTTGAAATATTGGGGATGGGTTCCCCCAATACAGAGCAATTTTTTCTTTGACACTGAGAAGAAAATAAACTAGTGAGGAATTTCCAGTCATCGTAAAACCTGAACAAAAATGTGTAACATTTAATTGGAAACGGTTTGTGTGCTGACCTGCAGTGGGCTACCTCCTCAAAAACTGCAATAACTGCTGCTACCTACAACTGCTCTTTTAAGTGGTTCTTTGGAAGACAGAATAAGTGGGACAGTGTTTAGCAGGGATGATCTTTATAGATGGAGGTCTGACATTGTGGGAAGAAGAGTGAACACATTTCCTGACTCTGGAGGATATACACCTTAATCTGATTATTCACAGACTTCTTGGTAAGGACAGTCTAAAAGTATGGAATTGGAGATGAAGCTATAGTTTTTCTAGAAAAGGAGGAGGGAGAAAGAGAGGAGGGGGTAAATCAAGAAAGCTGGAGGACTTAAAGACACTCTTAAACAAACATGAGACTGGACATTATATGCACAGAAATTCTGCCTCTGATCAGCTTTCAGTCTGAGTCATGTTATTGCTAGGGAGAATTCTTCGCCTCTGACAAACTCTACAAAATGCTTAGCATAAGCTATTTTTTAATAGGAAAGATTTCTTTTTCCACTTACCTGGTACTACAAATGGCTCTATTTTAGCCTCCTGCATCAGTGTTTCAAAGTCTGCATTGGTAGATGGGGCATTTTTATAGTACTCAATTTGGGATACAGAAATTAATTTCTGGGTTAGGATCTGAGCTAAACTGGGTTACCCTCTTGAGCTAAAACCAGGACACCTCAGTTTTTCCTGTGAAGCATTATTAAACATCTACAATTTCTATTGCAGCTCAAGCAGCTCACAGATTTTCACTATTTTACAACTTTTGTAGAATTATTAGTAATAACTGTGTGGGAAATTTAAGAAGCAATATCCAAAAACCAGGCAGATGTAAGAACTTTATTGTGAAAAAGAGACTACTCCACTACAATGAAAGAATACAGTGAGAAGACTGATTTGTTATTTCTCTAATATTTCGACAGAATATATGGGTTTCAGTTCCAAATTTGCACTGAGTGATGCTATGCCAGTCTAGAAAATAAAATAATTGATCTAGATGATATATAAGCTCCCTTCTAAGTCTACATTTCTTTTCTCAATACCCATTTGTATGACTTGTTTTCTTCTCTTTCCTTCTTTCTTACTTTCTCCTTTCCTTCATTCTTCCTTTCTTCCTTGTCCCTTTCTCCTTTTTTTTTTTTTTTTTTTTTTGTTATTGTTGTTGTTGTTTGTTTTTTGCGGTAGTTTATTTAGGAGACAAAGCAGTGCAAGAGGCTGGCCATGCTTTCCTGCTACCTCGGAGCTCAGGGTTAGAACCAAGAAAGGCTACATGCAGACATTAATGGGGGTTTAACACTGAAGTCCTGTAAACATGGTTCCAAAACAGCTGGGCAGTTCTAATGATTTCCTTCCTTCCTCTCTTCCTCACTTCCTCCCTCCTTTTCTTCCTTCTTTCTCTCCTTCCCTCTCTCCCTCATTCCCTTCCTTCCTTCCTTTTCTTCCTTCCTTTCTCCCCTCCCTATCTTCCTCCCTTCCTCTCATTCTGCCTTCTCCACTCTGCCTCTCTTTTTCTGGATTTCAGTGGTTAAGTACAGTATTGAATGCCTCAAACAATTTACTGATAATAAATCAAACCACTTTGAGAAAATACAAGGAAAATATTATAACCTTCATGTGAGTCATGTAAAACGGTTAAAATATTCCAGGAAGGAAGCATTATCTTGATCTCTCGATAGCAGTTGTGTGCTAGTGACAAATAGATTTCCAGCTGGCAGAGGCAGACAGACTTTTCTGAATATATGGTATTAATTTAGGGTAGTAATTACTATGATTAACATTTTTAAGACAAAATTGTGAGTTTTTCCTAATGAATGAAACAGAAATGTTTATCTTATAACATTGTTGTGGTATCATATTAATATAAAGTGGAACAAGAAAATTACAGAAGCATAGAATAGGCAAACCAAAAGTCTGATCACCAAAAAATTGCTTTTTAAATGTCATTACTTCACTACTATAAAATATTCTAAATTAAAATGTAGAAACTTTATTTGAGAATTTAAATAGATATACAGTTTTCTGAGGCCTAAATTCAATTTCCAAAAATTAGAACTATATGAAAGAAAAAACATACCAGTTCCATTATACAAATGCAATACTGCAGATCAAGGCAATTAAAATAGCATCATTGTACAGTAAATATATGAATAAGACAGTGTAAAACTTGCAAATGCTAAAGAGTAGTGGGCATTTCGTTCTAAGTAGAATTTATCTTTAATAAAGGTACTAGTATAATGAAAGTAGTGCAGGGGTTAAGAACTTTGTTTCTGAAGTAAAAATGTTTTAACTTAAATACAAGTTTTGTCTTGTGGTATTTTGCAAATTACTTAACTTCTTTAAATTAGTGGTCTTCAAACATGGATTCCTGAATGTACAAAGACAGTTTCCAAGGACATACATGGATGATTTCAGAAAGAGTTTCCAGAACCTCAAATATGTGCTATTTTCCAAAATCAACCTGCCTAGGAATGTGCTCTCACTCAAGGTGTCACACAGGATTTCCTTTCCCACATTCTGTATCATAGTTACCTTTCTTCTGTTTGACAAATTAAGGAAAAATTCACATCTAACCCAAATGTTTCCCTGGCAAATTTTCCCGTGGTTTTAAAATTTCTGGAGTGCCAAAGAAATGGCCAATTCAAATTATTTGTGTTGGTGAAGCCCATTTAAATAGGGTTCCATAAACCCCTTCTAGGTTTCAGGGTCGTTTTACATTTTTACTAAGTGCAAATATACCATTAGAAATGAAATATTTGGGGTTTTGTTGGAAATTCTGAAATCAGATATAGGATAGAAAGGTGGGGATAAAAAATAAAAAATAATTACTATTTCAATACCTTTCCTCTTCCATGCTCTGATTATTGCCAAAAATGTATTGTTTCTGAGGGAGAACTCTATCAGAACAAAACAAAGAGAGCATCAGTAAGAAATAATGAAGTGGTGCCTTTCTCTTTCTCTCTCTACACACACACACACGCGCACACACACACACACTGTCATGCTTAGCAGTGGGGATACTTTCTGAGAACACAGCATTAGGCAATTTGATTGTTGTGTGAACATCGTAGAGGGCACATACACAGGCCTAGAAGGAATAGCCTACTACATGTCTAGGCTATACGGTGTAACATAATGGTACTGAGCTAAAAACCTGTACAGCACGTGACTGTACTGAATACTGCAGACAATTGTAACACAAAGGTATTTATGTATCTAAACATAGAAAAGATATGCCAGGCGCGGTGGCTCACGCCTGTAATCCCAGCACTTGCACTTTGGGAGGCCGAGGTGGGCGGATCATGAGGTCAGGAGATCGTGACCATCCTGGCTAACACGGTGAAACCCTGTCTCTACTAAAAATACAAAAACAAAATTAGCCGAGCATGGTGGCAGGCACCTGTAGTCCCAGCTACTCGGGAGGCTGAGGCAGGAGAATGGTGTGAACTGGGGAGACGGAGTTTGCAGTGAGCCTGGGCGACAGAGCGAGACTGTCTCCAAAAAAAAAAAAAAAAAAAGAAAACAAAAGAAAAAGAAAATACACCAAAATTAGGGTTTAAAAGATTAAAATTGGTATGCCTGGATATGGCACTTACCATTAATGGAGTCTGAGTATTCTAAAGTTAGTGAGTGAGTGGTGAGTGAATGTGAAGGCCCAGGCCATTACCATACACTACTGGTGATTTTATAAACACTGTACACTTAGGCTACACTACATTTATTTTTGAAGTGTTTCTTTCTTCAATAATAAATTAACCATAGCTAAGTGCAACTTTTTTACTTTATAAACTTTTAAATTTTGTTAACCCTTTGACCCTTTTGTAATAACCCTTAACTGAGAACATAAGCACATAATACAGTGTATAAAAACATTTTTTCTATATATTCTTATTCTATCAGATTTTCTGTATTTTTAATGTTTGCTTTTTGTTTTTTTGTTTTTTTCACTTTTTAAACATTTTGTTAAAAACTAAGACACAAACACACACATTAGCATAGATTTAAACAGGGTCAGAATCATCAATATCCCTGTTTTCCATCTCCAGATCTTGTCCAACTAGAAAGTTTTTAATAACACACACGGAGCTGTCATCTCCTATGGTATCAATGCCTCCTTCTGGAATGCCTCTTGAAGGACCCGCCTGAGGATGTTTTATAGTTAACTATTTTTATAAGTAGAAAGAGTAAATGCTAAAATAATATAAATATATAGTGTAGTAAATACATAAGCCAGCAATATAGTCATCTGTTTTCATTATCAAACATTATGTATTGTAGATAATTGTATGTGCTATACATTTTTATGCCTGGCAGCACAGTAGCTCAGTTTACACACCAGCATCATCACAAATATGTAAATAATGCCTTTAATTATGACATTATGACAGCTATGACATCACTAGAGAATGGGTATTTCAGGGCTATTATAATTTTCTGAGACCATCATTGTATATGCAGTTCACCATTGACCAAAGCATTGGTATGTCATGCATGAATAGTGTGTATGTATGTGTGTGTCTGTGTGTCAAAGGGACTTTTCCTCCAAATTAGTATTCTGGTATATGACACTTGTCATTAGGAAGCATATCAACATATTTTTTGAAATTAAAATTGTTTTATCCAAAAATATATTAGTAGCTGAGATGTATTAAATTTTTTCATATTTTTCTGGAAAAATAATTTTGCATTCTAGTGAAGTATATTATTCATCCCCAAATACATTAATTAATTAGCAGATAATTTATCTTAAGATATATATTTTCAAAAATAAAATTTTTCAAATAATTATCAGTATGCAAATATGGGTATTGTTTTAATATTTTGTAAAGATAATACATATGATAATTCTAGACAAATGTTTAAATACCTAGAGTCTTATAGTCAACTAACATTTTTAAAAACAAAGTTCCAATATATATTTATATTTTTGGTTACAGAAACATATGATGGTGGGATTAATAAGATAAAATCAAGCAAAAAAAACCTCATTAATATAAAATTCTATGGGTAAAATTAAATGTAAAGACAATATCAGAGAGAAAAGGAGCAATAAAAATTTCCCACAGTTAGAGGACAATATTTTTTTGTAATGAATAATGAAAGATATTCAAATGTCATATTTAAATTACATAGATTTTTAAAAATAATATAATATTTCTTTGAAAGAATGGAAGTACTCGCAATATACTGGAAAACTATGCAAACATCTAATAATCTAATTTTGAATGCTGAATTAAACAAACTTGAGTAAATGATTTTTCTATGTATTTTAATGGGAATGTAAGCTAAAATAGTCCACTGCCTTACTTTGTTTCCTCTTCTGTGCAATGGGAATAACAAAATTGTACTTTCTTGATGGGATAATCAAGCAGAATATTGTGTATTGCCTGTCAATGTCCAGCACAGTTTCTGTCACAAAGGGAGCAATCAATAATTATTAGTTTTCCAAGGGAGTGAGAAGCATTATCTTTGGAGATTATGACTCTTAAGCATTATTGCTTATGTTCTCCCTATTTTAGTTATTTCCATAGGAAAAAGAATGAATAGACATTATTTAAATATAAAAAGACAGCAAAATAAGGACAAGGAAATAATGAATGGGAGATCAGACCTTCTCATTGCTTTTAGAATAGGTGTTTATTTCCGGAGAAGAATCTTCATACATCTCTCTAATGTGAAGTTGCATACAATTGATATTTAAAATTATTCATCTCTATGACCCTGAGCTATTATTTAAATAGTATTAGATATGATCAACAACTATTTATTTGACATATGCACATGAATGATGGCATGTAGGGTGTCAGGAGCTGAACTGTTCAAGTTTCACAGATCGATGTCCATAATCTGACAGATTCTGCAGTTTTACACTATTCATTACAGACTGATGCCAGTGATGCTGTAGAGATAATAATGGTCTGAATCTCGAATTTTGCAACTCTTCATTTTAATATAACCAAAATTTGCTTTATTTGTGGGAGCAGACGTAAAGTTTGGGTATATGCTAAAATTGATAAGAATGATAAACATTCTCATTTCTGGATCAATCATAAGGCAGTACATAGATGCCTACAAGGAAATGTACCTTTTTTATCCAACTGTTTGAAAAGAATTTTTGAATTCTTTTTTTTTTTTTTTTTTTTTTTTTTGAGGGGTCCTCCATTTTTCCCCAGG
>NC_037676.1:117184603-117241469 GCF_003255815.1 Theropithecus gelada
CCCGGCCTTTTTTTTTTTTTTTTTTTTTGAGACGGAGTCTCGCTCTGTCGCCCAGGCTGGAGTACAGTGGCCGGATCTCAGCTCACTGCAAGCTCCGCCTCCCGGGTTCACGCCATTCTCCTGCCTCAGCCTCCCGAGTAGCTGGGACTACAGGCGCCCGCCACTCGCCCGGCTAGTTTTTTGTATTTTTTAGTAGAGACGGGGTTTCACCATGTTCGCCAGGATGGTCTCGATCTCCTGACCTCGTGATCCGCCCGTCTCGGCCTCCCAAAGTGCTGGGATTACAGGCTTGAGCCACCGCGCCCGGCCCTGAATTTTTGAATTCTTTTCAGGTAAAATTTGAAGCTTTGTGTCTTTACTGCCATATTTTCAAAATTTAGTCAAATGGCTAACATAATTCCAAATGAATGATGCCTTTGATTTGAGATTTTGAGTACAAAGGATGAGTTAATTCAATAGAATAAGTGAACAGAATTCAACACGATGAGGAAAAACTATCAGTTAATTTTTTCCCAACAAAATCAAATATTTCATTAAATTAACTATAATGTCTTGGTATTAACTCTTCATATACCTATAGCCACATTTTTGCCATCATAAACAAAAAAAGAATCCACATTGTGGTATCATGGTACTGTGTCAACTTGGCCAGGTGAAGCAACTTTTTCCATTATTTCCCTCCATATGTGTTTACAGTTAGGGTAGGACACAAAAAGAAATTTTAAACTCCTTGCACTGTTAACTCCAAGCCCTCCAGGTTCAAATGCAAAGGCAACATCTGTACAAATATTGTTTAATCAGCTCCCACAATTGAAGAATATAAAAATCCCTGTAATAATCCATTTTATATGTACCTAATACACACATGGAAAAGTATATTTTTCTCTAGGCATACAGGCCTTTATTTCCTCCTGCGTCACATGTATTTTGTGCTTGCTGTGGTTTGATAGGTGACAAAGAGTCATCAAATTATGTCCACCAGAGTAACTGTATTGTCTTATTTACCCTGTATTCATATGTAGTGAAGAAAAGAAATGTAATAATACTAGTTAATTATTCTTACTGGGATACATTTATGTTATACTTGAAATGTGTAATTTTTCGTTTAAGTTTTTAATCCACATTGAGTTCATTTTTAAGTATAGGATAAGGATCCAATTTTATTCTTCTGCATGTGCACATGTACTATTTGTTGAAGAGACTGTTGGGTATGATTTGAATGCATGTGTTCCTCCAAAATTCATATCTTGGAACTTAAACCCAAGGTGGTGCTATTAACAGGTGAGGCATTTGGGGAAATTATGAAGTACAGAGGGTTTCATCATCATTAATGGATGAGAGCTGTTATAAAAGAAGTTGAAGGAAGTACCCTAGTGCTTGCTTCTTTGTTCCCCCTGCTTCTGTCACCGTCTGAAGATGCCAAAAGAAAACGGCATTTGTGAAACAGGTCTTCATCAGACAGAGTCTGCTGGCACCATAATCTTGGATTTCCCAGCCTCAAAAACTATGAGAAATAAATTTACATTGTTTAGAAATTATTCAATTTAAGGTACTTTGTTTTAATAGCCCGAATGAACTAAGGTATTGTCCTTTCTTATTCTTGGCACACTTGAAGATCACTTGACCTGGATTTATTTCTGGTCTCTCTATTCTGTTCTCATTGTCTACATGTCTGTCTTTATACCAATCTCATAACATTTTAATTATTGTAGCTTTGTGGTATATTTTGAAATCAGGAAGTGTGATGCCTCCACCTTTGTTCTTCTTTTTCAAACTTTAAAAAATATAAATATAATTGTGTATGTTTAAGCCATACAACCTGATGATAAAAAATACATATAGGTAGTAACAAGTTACTACTGTAAAGCAAATTAACATATCCATTCATTATCTCACATAGTTACCCATATTTTTTATTTTGTGGTAAGAGAAGCTTTAATCAAATTATTCAGCATGAATTCAATACACAGTAAAATTTAATCACCTGTAGTCCTCATGTTTCCTATTATATATGTATTAGATATCTAAACTTGTTCAACCTACATATGTGCTGCTTTGTATTGTCTGACCCATAGCTCCCCATTTGCTCCCCCTTTTCCCACCCCTCGTTATTACTGTCTTATTTTCTCTCTCCCTCCATCTCTCTCTTTCTATTTGAAATTTTTTTAGACTCCACATATAAATGAGATCAGGCAATATTGTTATTTTCATGTCTGGTTTATTTCACTTAGCATAACATGTTCCAGGCTCATCCATTTTGTGGCAAATAGCAATATCTCATTCTTTATTTAGGGCTTAATAATGTTCCATTGTATTTATGTACCAATTACTTTACCCATTCATTGGACAATTAGGTTGTTTCCTCTTGTCTATTGTGAATAATAATGCAATAAACCTGAAAGTCCAGATGTCTTTATAGGTGGTGATTTTTTCTTTTGGGCATATGCCTAGGGGAGAGACTGCTGGGTCATATGGTAGTTTTATTTTTCATTTCTTCAGAAATTCTCATACTGATTTCCATAATAACTGTACCAATCTATATTCCACTAAAAGCACACAACATTTCTTTTATCTTCATATCCTTACCAATATTTGTTATCTTTTGACTTCTTGATAATGGCCATCCTAACAGATATGAGGTGATATCTTATTGTGGTTTTGATTTGCATTTCCCTGATGACTAATGATACTGAGCACCATTTTGTAAACCTGTTGGCCATTTTTATGTTTTATTTGGAAAAATGTCTATTCAGGTATTTTTCTCACTTTTTAATTGGGTTATTTACTTTTTCACTATTGAGTTGTATGAGTTATTTATAAATTTTGGACATTGGCTATTTAACAGATATGTAATTTGCAAATATTTTGTTGATTGCTTCCTTTGTTGCGAAGACATGTTTTAATTTATGTAATCCTGTTTATTTATTTTTGCTTTTGTGGCCCGAGCTTTTGCTGTGATGTCCAAAAAAAAATCAATGCCAAGACTAATGTCTGGAAGTTTTTCTCCTTTGTTCTTTTCTAGGAGTTTTATGGTTTATGGTCTCATATTTAGTTTTTTTTGTATCCATTTTGAGTTGATTTTTGTGTATGGATAAGACAGGGTTCCAATTTCATTTTATCTTTTTCTTCTTCTTCTTCCTCTTTTTTTTTTTTTTTTTGCATGTTGAAATCAAGTTTTCTCAGAACCATTTAATGAAGACATTATCCTTTCCCCTATTATGTCTTCTTGGTGCTCTTGTCAAAAATTTGTTAACTATTTATGTTTGAATTTATTTCTGGGCTCTCTATTTTGCTCCACTGGTCTATGTGTCTGTTTTTATGCCAGTCCTGTACTGTTTCAATTATTTTAACATTGTAATATAATTATAAATCAGAAGCTATGATGAGCTTTCTAACTTTTTTTCTTTTTTCAGATGTGTTTTGGCTACTTGAAGTTTGTAATATTCCATATAAATTTTTATTTTTATTTTTTCTTACAAATGTAGGAGTACAAGTGCAGTTGTGTTACATGGATATATTGTATAGTGGTGAAGTCTGAGCTTTTACTGTACTCATCAATTTTTAAGATTTTTTTTTTCTATTTCTATTAAAAATGCCCCTGGGATTTAATTGGGATTGCATTGAATCTGTATATCACTTTGGGTAGTAAAATTTTAATAATATTTATTATTCTATTCCATGAACATGGAATATATTTTTCTTTATTTGTATCTTCTTCAATTTATTTCATCAATATTTTATATTTTTCAATGTACAAATTTTTTACCTTCTTGGTTAAGTTTATTCCCAGGTTTTTTTTTTGTTTTTTTTTTTTTTTTTTGAGATGGAGTCTCGCTCAGTCGCCCAGGCTGGAGTGCAGTGGCCGGATCTCAGCTCACTGCAAGCTCCGCCTCCCGGGTTCACGCCATTCTCCTGCCTCAGCCTCCCGAGTAGCTGGGACTACAGGCGCCCGCCACCACACCCTGCTAAATTTTTTTGTATTTTTAGTAGAGACGGGGTTTCACCATGTTAGCCAGGATGGTCTTGATCTCCTGACCTCGTGATCCACCTGCCTCGGCCTCCCAAAGTGCTGGGAAAAGTTTGTAGCACTTTTCCTTTCACTCTCTCTTTCTCTTGTTCTGCCATATGAAGATGTATCTGCTTCCCCTACACCTTCCATCATTAAGTTTCCTGAGGCCTCCCCAGCCATGGTTCCTGCACAGCTTATGGAACTGTGAGTCAATTAAACCTCTTTTATTTATATTGTAAATTATCCAGTCTCAGGTAGTTCCTTATAGCAATGTGAGAATGGACTCACACAGCTAGAGATGTTAAGCAGTTTTTAATATACTTTTTTTGCCATTTGTATGTCTTCTTTGGAGAATGTCTCTTCAAGCCCTTAGCCCATTTTAAAGTATCATGTATTAATTGCTATTGAGATGTAAGAGTTCTTCTTTATATTGTGAATATTAACTGCTTATGACATATAGAGTTTGAAATATTTTCTCCTAGTAAGTTTGTTGTCTTTCACTCTGCTTACTGATTATTACTTTAACTGTGCAGAAGCTTTTTAGTTTAATTTTCATTTATCTATTACTGTTTATGTTGCGTTAGCTTTTGCAGACTGGGTCATAAATTCTTTGTCTAGATCAATGTCCAGAAGAGTTTTTCCTAGGTTTTCTTTTAACATTTTTATAATTTCTTGTCTTAGGTTTAGGTCTTTTATCCATCTTGAGTTAACTATTTTATTTGGTGAGAGGTATCAGCTATCCAATTTTTTTCAGTACCATTTATTGAAAGGGTGTTATTTCCTCATTGTATATTTTTGGCCCTGGTGAAGATCAATTGTTTGAAGGTATGTGGCTATATTTCTGGGTTCTCTATTCTGTTCTCTTGATCTTTGTGTCTATTTTTATATTTTTATACTAGTACAACACTGTTTTGGTTACTATAACCTGGTAGTATAATTGGAAGTCAGGTAATGCGATGCCTCCAGCTTTGTTCTTTTCATGTAGGATTTCTTGGGCAATTTGAGCTCTTTTTGCATTCTGTATCAATTTTAGATTTTTTTTAATTCTGTGAAAAAAATGACACAGGTAATTTAATAGGTATTGCATTGAATCTGTAGAATAATTTGGGCAGTCTAGCCTTTTAACAATATTGACTCTTCCTGTCTATGAGCAAGAGGTGGTTTTAAATTTGTTTGTGGTCACCTACCATTTCTTGTCATTATTTTGTAGTTCTCCCTATGGAGACTTTTCACATCCTTGGTTAAATATATTCCTAGGTACTTCAACTTATTTCATAGTTATCGTAAATGGGATTGCCTTCTTGATTATGTCCTCAGCTAGATTGTTATTCGTGTACAGAAACACTACTGATTTTTGTATGTTAATTTTGTATCCTGAAACTGTACTGATTTTGTCAAATCTAAGAGTATTTTTGCAAAGTCTTTAGGGTTTTCTAGATATAAGATCACATTAGCAGAAAACAAGGATAATTTGGCTTCATCTTTTCTAATTTAAATACCTTTTGCTTTTTTCTCTTGCCTGAATTGTTCTAATTAGGACTTTCAGGACTTGCTGAGTAGAAATGGTGAAAGTGGGCATTCTTTTCTTGTTCCAGGTTTTAGAGAAAATGCTTTCAACTTTTCCCCATTAAGTATGATGTTGGCCATTGGTTTGTCATACATGGCCTTTATTATGTTAACGTACATTGTGTCTATGTCTATTTTGTTGAAGATTTTTAACACGAAGGGATCCTGAATTTTATTGAATGCTTTTTCTCCATCTATTGAGATAATCATGTGGTTTTTATACTTAATTTTGTATATGTGATGTATCAAATTAATTAGTGTATGTTGAAATATCCTTGCATCCCTGGGATAAATCATACCTGACCATGATGTATTATGTATTTAATGTGCTGTTGGATTCAATTTGCTAGTATTTTACAAAGGATATTTGCATCTATGTTCATCAGGTAGACAGTGGTCTGTAGTTTTCTTTTTTTAATTGTGTCATTGCCTGGTTTCAATATGAGGGTAATGCTGGCCTTGTTGAATGAGTTATGGAGAATTTTAATAGTCCTCCATAATTTTTTGAAATAGTTGTAAGAGGATTGGTATTAGTTTTGCTTTGTATGCTTGATAGAATTTGGCAGTGACTTCATCTGGTCCTGACCTTTTATTTCTTGGGAGATTTATTAGAACTGCTTCAATCTTGCTACTCATGATTATTCTGTTTAGGAATTCTACTTCTTCCTGGTTTAGTCTCAGAAGTTCGTGTGCTTCCAGGAATTTATTCATTCCTCCAGGTTTTCTAGTTTCTGAGCATATAGTTGTTCGGAATAGTCTCTGATGATCTTTTGTATTTTTGTGGCATCAGTTCTAATATCCTTTTGCATTTCTGATTGTGTTTATTTGGATCTTCTCTATTCTTTGTTATTGTAGCTGGTGGTTTTTTAATTTTGTTTATCTTTTCAAAAAAACAGTTTTTTCTTTTGTTGATCTTCTGTAATTATTGGCCACTATTTCATTTAGTTCTGCTCTGATCTTTGTTATTTCTTCTATTCTGCTAACCTTGGGTTTGGTTTGTTCTTTCTTTTTTAATTTCTTGAGGGAGAATGTATGATTGTTAATTTGTGATCTTTCTGCTTTTTTGATGTCATCATTTATTGCTATAGGCTTTTGCAGTATCCGACAGGTTTTGGTATGGTGTGTTTTCATTTTCATTTGTTTCAAATTTTTTTAAAAATTTCTGTCTTAAATTCTTTATTGACCCAGTGATCATTCAGAAGCATGCTGTTTAATTTCTGTATATTTGTATAGTTTCTGAAGTTCCTCTTGTTATTGATTTCTAGGTTTATTCCACTGTGATATGAGAACTTACTTGATATGATTTCATATTTTACAATTTATTAAGACTTGTTTTGTGGCTTAACATTTGGTCTGTCTTAGAAAATGTTCCATGTGCTGATGAAAAGAATTTATATTCTGTGGTGGTTGAGTAGAATGTTCTGTAAATGTTTCTTAGGTCTATTTAGTCCAAAGTTCAATTTAAATTCAATAATTTTTGTTAATTTTCTGTCTAAATAATTTTTTTACTGCTGTGAGTGAGGTGTTGAAGTCCCTACTATTACTGTATTGTCCTCTATTCCCTTTTTAGGTCTAGAAAAATCCTGGTTTTGCAAATTTGGAAGTTCTGACATTGGGTGCACATATAGTTAGGATTGTTATATTCTCTTTGATAATTTATCTCTTTATTGTCATATAATAAACTTCTTTGTCTTTTTTAAAAACCCTTTTTGATTAAAATGTGTTTTATCCGATATAAGTGTACCTCTCTGCCTGCTCACTTTTGTTTTCTGCTTATATGGAATATTTTTCTCCATCTTTTTACTTTCAATCTATGTGTTTTATGGGTAAGGTGAGTTTCTTGTAGTCAACATATAGTTTAATCATATATTTTTAAATTTATTCTGCCAATCTGTATCTTTTAACTGTAGCATTTAATCCATTTACATTCAAGGTTAATATTGATATATGAAGCTTTGTTCCTGTCATATTGTTAATTGTTTTCAAGTTGTTTTGTGAATTATTTCTTTTATTTTCTCTTTTTGTCTGTGATTTTATAAAATTATGTCATGTTGCCTTTTGATTCTTGTTTTCCTCTTTTGTGCGATTGTTTCATAAGGTCTACGAGCTTTATATTTCCATGTGTGTTCATGATCATGAATATCAACCTTTCGTTTCCATGTTTAAGACCTCCTTGAGCATTTCCTATAGGCCCAGTCTACTGGTGACAAATTCCATCATCATTTGCTTGTTTGAGAAATGCTTTATTTCTCCTTCATTTATGAAGTTTATTTGCTTATTCAGGCAGGATATAAAATTTTTTGTTGACAGGTGTGCCTTTTTTGTTTCTTTCCAGCACTTTGAAAATTCTATCATATTCCCCCCTGGCCTGTAAAGTTTCTGCTGAAAAGTCTGCTATTAGTATAATGAGATTTCTTTTATAAGTGACTAGATCCTTTCTCCTGAAAATTTTAAAAGTTCTTCACTTTTACTTTAGAAATTCAGAATATCAAATGTCATAATGATGTCCTTTTTTGCTATGTGTTTTACTCAGTATTGCTGAGCCTCCTGCATATGGAGGTCTAATTATCTTGCTAGCCTTGGGATGGTTTCATTAATTATTTCTTTAAATAGGTTTTCTCAGCTTTGTTATCTCTCTAGCCCCTTAGTAACATCGATAATTCATAAGTGTTAATATTTTCTGTAGTCCCAGATGCTGTGAAGGCTTTGTTCATTCTGTTTTCTTCTTTTTTTCCTTATTTTTGTTGGACTGGACTATTTCAAAGATCCATCTTTAAGTTCTGAGGTTTTTTCTTCCGTTTAGTATAATCTATTATTGAATGTATTTTGTATTTTCTCATTGAATTTTTTATTTACAGATTTTCTGCTTGTATGTTGTTGTTATTGTTTTTCAATATATATGTCTCCCTGGTAAATATTTTATTTATTTTCTCAATTGATTTTCTATTTTTTTGTATTGGTTTTTTCAGATTATTAATTGCATCTCATTCAGCTTCTTTAAAATAGATACTTTGAATTCTTTATCTGGCATTTTGAGGAATTAATTTTGATTGCGATCTGTTGCTGGATGATTGTTGTGGTCCTTTGGTGGTATCAGCTTTCCTTGCTTTTTCATGTTTCCTGTGTCCTTCCATTGATATCTGCACATCTGGTGTATCAGGGGCTTGTTCCAATTTTTTAAAATTGCTTTTGTAGGGAAGAATTTTTCTGAAGATGTACGTACGTTGTTGGTTGAGTAGGATACTTTGAGTTTGATTTGGGAGTCCTGTGGTAGTGTAAACTTTTTATGATTTTTTCAGCAGTATACAAGGTAAGTGGTATCTGTAATTTCCTCAGTGGCTTAGGGTATAGTTATTAGTTAAGGCTGTGATGAAGTTTTACTAGGGAATTGGACATCAACTGAGAGAGTCTTTGGGCCCCAGTGCTGGCTGCTGTGGGGTGAGTATGCCTGGTTTTAGGCCCTAGAGCAGCTTACCCTAGCTTCAGTGTTAGTGAGTCTTACAGTTGCCCTGTTGCAGGGCAATGGGTATTGTCCTAGGTGTGTGTAGGACAGTCTGATTTATCTATACTTCCTCAGCCACGTGATGGCTGCAGCCACGTGAACTCAAATTGAGTCCAAGGGTAAAACACAGTCCAGTATTAAATCCTCAAGATGGCATCTTGGGATAGCAATGTGGGAAGGATCCTGTGGGGACTGCAGTTTAGTCACATCTAAGTCTCCATAGCAACCCACAGAAGGGTCGTAGGAACTCTCCCAGGAGTGCATGGGAGTGCCCGGTCTTACTTGTCCCTCCTTGGAACAGCTACAGTGCAGTGTCTGTAAATCCCCAGTAGTTAGGCTCTCAAAGTGGCACCCAGCTGAGGTTGCTCTAGGCTCACATGACTGTCGGATTCTATGAGATTTTCTTTTTGGAGCCATGTCTCTGTGCAATCTTTAGGCAGCTCTATATGTCAGGCCTGAGGCCCTAGTGAGTCAAAGGTTTCTCCTATAGCCAAGATTGTAAAAGCCATTTGGATGTTAAGCCCTAACAGTAAGAATTTCTCTCTTATTGTTTCCCTGAATCTAGAGACGTCTCCCATTTTTCATTCAGTTCTTGGCTGGGCAGGATGCTGTGAATGCTTTCCTTACTTACTTCTGGTGCTTCCTGTCTCTTCTCTGATGAATCCTACTGTACTCTCCTAGAAAATCTGTTTGAAATGTAAGCACCTACTTACTATTCTCATTCCTCTCCATGAAGGAGATAGATACTACTTGCATCTAGTCAGCCATCTGGATCCCTCTCTTGACATATATCTTTACAGTATGATTACTTAATGATAAGTATTGGCATGTGAAGTAGAACTGATTTGGCATCTTTGGTATTGAATACATGACATAAACTCCCAAAAATAAAATGTTTGACAAATGAGAATTTAAAAAAAAAATAGCTAGTAGCGTTTATTTAGGTAATTTATACATGGCCCCCAGGGAAATTCTTACTGTCACAGGAATATGGCAGGTGAAAGTAGAACACAGAATACTAAATCAGAAATCAGAAGGCATGTCTATTCTTTTAACTCTGACTCTGCCACTTACTAGCTGTAAGGGCTGAGTCAAGTCTCTCTATTTGTCAGGATGACTGGTTTTAGTTTCTGCAATAAATTAACTCAAATTTTAATTTTATTGTGTCAAGACACAATAAAAGTTTTTCATTGCAAATTCTGACATGGTTGGGTGATTCATTCCAAGTAGTATCTTGGTTATCCAGGTTCTGTACATTCAGGATACCTTAATCTTCAACAGATGGTCTGTATGGTCTCATGTGAAGGACAAAATAGAATGATTTTAGTGAGTCTGATGTGAAAGTCTGTTATCCCTGCATTGACCAAAACTAGATAAAAGGCCCAATGTAAATTCATACAAACTGAAAAAGCCAGTGTTCCTTTATGCCCCAGAGAAAAAACGAAACATGTTTAACATATGACATTATCTCTGCTACAGTCACCAGTCCTTTCTGACTCTGGTTCCTAATTTTTATACAGGTTTTAATACCACATTCATTTACACAGTTGTGCTTAGGAATAAATGGAATGATAAGCTTCTTAAGATACAAAATTCTTATCATTACTTAAATGGATAAAGATGTAAGTTTTCCATATGAGCTTGTTCTAGTCCCTTAATTTTTCTATTATACATAATGAAAGTGAAGGTAAGAAAACCACTCTAACAGCAAAAGATTGATTTTTAGAATGCAGAAAAATAACTGTTGGATTACATTTAACTACTAATAGCTGTTTTTGATTAGAAGTCCTACTGGTCCTTTTGAAATGAAAATATGAGATTAATTTGAAATTAGTAGCTTCCATTCATAAATTATGATTAACTTACTTTTTTAAACAGAGTTTGCTATGTAGAACACATTGAAATAAATCTTTGCAATGATATTGGCTTTATTAATTGTATAATCAAGCTTGTCCCTATAGACAGTGAAAGGAAAATACTTCTATCCAGATCATCCTAAATTAAATAATCACAAATTACATAATCACAATTTGTTAACATGCAAATTAATAAGCTTTTATTTATGTTTCCTAATTTAAGACACTTATATTAATTCCTTATTGGCCTCATGTGGTTACATAGAAAAACTGGAAATTTATTACATTTTCATGTTATTATATAAAAGTTTTAATACCTGCCTCATGATTTCTCTAAATTAAATTAATCTAGTGCCTGGTAATATGCATGAGATGTTCAGTATAGTGGTTATTATTGGTAATTGTCTCTTATCTTGGGGTGACTATAACCTCATGTCATGATAGTTATTTTAATGTGCTATAGACTAGTAATTTTCCAAACTAATTTTGCATGAAAATCACCTATAGTGCCCTTTAAAAACAAATCTCAAAATTCTATCTGAAATGTAGAAACAGAAATTCTGAGATTGGACCTCTAAATCTTGATGCTTTGGTCAATTTTGAACAAATTCGTTTGAGTACTTGTTCCAGACACTTGAGAATACACAGACTCCTTTTAAAGCAAACCTTCTTCCATATGCCATAGGACTGGTCAAATTTGAGACTCCTTAATGCATGCTTTAATTAAAACTTTTTAAATTATAAAAACACAGAAAGATCTTAATACAAATTTCGTTAAAATTATATTTTAATAATTAGTCATATGCCTTTTTGCCTTTTTCTTTTCCTGTGAATGTATATTAAAATTAGCATACAGGAGACAATGTCACATGGAATGTCATTAAACCTAAGGTGCAAGTGATTGTAACATGCAGCATTAATATATGCGATACCATATGAGAAAAAAATAGCTGTGCTAAAATTCGACAGAATGCTTTCTTAACACTTACAATTTTTATCAGACTTATAGAAAGTACTATTTTAAAACCATTAAGGCACAGATGGCATAAGACCAAATCACCTTGAGCACTGACAATATAATTTTATGGAATGTCAGAGAACAGGAGAGTTTTATTATTATTACACTTTAAGTTCTAGGGTATATGTGCACAATGTTGCAGTTTTGATACATAGGTATATATGTGTCATGTTGGTTTGCTGCACCCATCAACTCGCCATTTACATTAGGTATGTCGCCTAATGCTATCCCTCCCCCAGGTCCCGACCCCTCAACAGGCCCCAGTGTGTGATGTTCTCCGCCATGTGTCCAAGTGTTCTAATTGTTCAGTTCCCACCTATGAGTGAGAACATGTGGTGTTTGGTTTTCTGTCCTTGTGATAGTTTGCTGAGAATGATGGTTTCCAGCTGCATCCATGCCCCTGCAAAGGACACAAACTCATCCTTTTTTATGGCTGCATAGTATTCCATGGTGTATATGTGTCACATTTTCTTAATCCAGTCTGTCACTGATGGACATTTGGGTTGATTCCAAGTCTTTGCTATTGTGAATAGTGCCACAGTGAACATACGTGTGCATGTGTCTTTATAGCAGCATGATTTACAATCCTTTGGGTATATAGCCAGTAATGGGATGGCTGGGTTGAGGAATCGCCATACTGTTTTCCATAATGGTTGAACTAGTTTACAATCCCATCAACAGTGTAAAAGCGTTCCTATTTCTCCACATCCTCTCCAGCACCTGTTGTTTACTGACTTTTTAATGATCGCCATTCTAACTGGTGTGAGATGGTATCTCATTGTGGTTTTGATTCGCATTTCTCTGACGACCAGTGATAATAAGCATCTTTTCATGTGCTTGTTGGCTGCATAAATGTCTTCTTTTCAGAAGTGTCTGTTCATATCCTGTGCCCACTTTTTGATGGGGTCATTTGTTTTTTCTTGTAAATTTGTTTACATTCTTTGTAGATTTTGGATATTAACCCTTTGTCAGATGGGCAGATTGCAAAAATTTTCTCCCATTCTGTAGGTTGCCTGTTCACTCTGATGGTAGTTTCTTTTGCTGTGCAGAAACTCTTTAGTTTAATTAGATCCCATTTGTCAATTTTGGCTTTTGTTGCCATTGCTTTTGGTGTTTTAGTCATGAAGTCCTTGTCCATGCCTACATCCTGAATGGTATTGCCTAGGTTTTCTTCTAGAGTTTTTATGGTTTTAGGCCTAACATTTAAGTCTTTAATCCATCTTGAGTTAATTTTTGTATAAGGTGTAAGGAAGGGATCCAGTTTCAGCTTTCTACATGTGGGCTAGCCAGTTTTCCCAGCACCATTTATTAAATAGGGAATCCTTTCCCCATTTCTTGTTTTTGTCAAGTTTGTCAAAGATCAGATGGTTGTAAATGTATGGTGTTAATTCTGAGGCCTCTGTTCTGTTCCATTGGTCTATATATCTGTTTTGCTACCAGTACCATGCTGTTTCGGTTACTGTAGCCTTGTAGTATAGTTTGAAGTCAGGTACCGTGATTCCTCCAGCTTTGTTCTTTTTGCTTAGGATTGTCTTGGCAATGTGGGCTCTTTTTTGGTTCCATATGAACTTTAGTTTTTTCCAATCCTGTGAAGAAAGTCATTGGTAGCTTGATGGGGATGGCATTGAAACTGTAAATTACCTTGGGCCATATGGCCATTTTCACAATATTGATTCTTCCTATCCATGAGCATGGAATATTCTTCCATTTGTTTGTGTCCTCTTTTATTTTGTTGAGCAGTGGTTTGTAGTTCTCCTTGAAGAGGTCCTTCACATCCCTTGTAAATTGGATTCCTAGGTATTTTATTCTCTTTGTAGCAATCGTGAATGGGAGTTCACTCATGATTTGGCTCCCTGTCTGTTATTGGTGTATAGGAATGCTTGTGATATTTGCACATTGATTTCGTATCCTGAGACTTTGCTGAAGTTGCTTGTCAGCTTAAGGAGATTTTGGGCTGAGATGATGGGATTTTCTAAATATACAATCATGTCATTTGCAAACAGGGAAAATTTGACTTCCTTTTTTCCTAATTGAATAGTTTTTATTTCTTTCTCTTGCCTGATTGCCCTGGCCAGAACTTCCAACACTATGTTGAATAGGAGTGATGAGAGGGCTTCCTTGTCTTGTGCCAGTTTTCAAATGGAATGCTTCCAGTTTTTGCCCATTCAGTATGATATTGGCTGTGAGTTTGTCATAAAATAGCAATAGCACAGTGAAGTTTTGTTAGCATTTCCTATTTGTCTAAACTAACAGTTTCATTTTTTCATCAATTAAGTCTCATGTTGCTGAAGCTTTGCAGCCTCTGTTGAAAGTCAGCAGGCATTTAATGTCACATTGATACTTGATGCCTTAATTATAGTGCTACACTATGCATGAATCTTTAATAGAAGCCATTCATTGCTTATAAATGTCTTCCATACTCTAAGCAAGATAAGGAAAGTTCTCCTTTGGTTCCAATTCTTGTCTGGTGATGGAACTCCTTTTACAGGTATCCCAATAATAAGAATACCACAGCTTCATCCACTTCCTTTCTTAGGTCATGTGAAGGACCTATTATTGCCTTGTAAGGACATATGGAATTACTACTTCATATCCACTCTCCACCCTTCTTCATCCTTCTCAGTACCCTAGGAGACTGACTTGATTGAAATCATCACCTGGGCTGCCTTGCCCTGTAGCTTCTCTGTGGGGTTCTGCTACTGGACTGGAGATCATCAGGGAGAGGGAAAGTCATCTTAGTGCACTAATTTACCCAGATACTGCCCCTGCAAAACCACTGTGAACTGGCTATTTCCCAAAGAAGGTCACACTCCTGTTAATTGGCCCCCATCCCCTCTATCTGCCTGGTTTTCTTCCCTCTGGGTTTTGTCTCTCTCTAGATTCCTGTAATTACTTCATTTCTTTACCATTTCAGCCTTCAGAGTGACAATGTTTCCCTGCAAACCCCTTCCAGTCCTTGGGTACTGCTCTATTCCTTGTGGCTTTCTTATACTCTGTCCGTACTTTTATTATGCATTCCTTTATATTAAACTGTTTCTCAAATATATTCATTTGAGTGCGTTATCTGTTTCTTCCAGGAACTTGTTATAATAATTGATGTGAAGTAACTATTTTACAAAATAGAATACTGGGAATAGTTTGCTTGCATAGCTGTGGACTGCACAAATATCCTAGCCAAGGAAAATGGAATGCAAATAATCCCTGAAAGGTAATGACATCACATTTAACTTATTAATAATAGATTCATAGGATGTGGTAAAGGTAAGAGTACAACATTAAGAGAGCTACTGATTATGGCACTCAGCTACTATAATTGGCACTGAAAAGTTACTGGGGTCAGCTGACTTCATCTGACAACCCTAAAGAACATCAATAGAGAAAAAGGAAGTTGACTCCTGAATGTCCATCTGAAAACAGTCCTGAATGTCTATCTGAAAAGCTGACAATCAGAAAGACCGACTGGTAACTTTGAATGAGCTTCTGCTCTACTGCAGTTACAGAGCATAAATGACTCTGAGCAACAAGTCTAGAATCGATTATGAAGGTTGCAGAGTTGCAGCAGCAAATCAAGCAAGTCTCCTATGACAGTAGCATTAGTGAAGAAGTAGTGGTACTCTGAGATGTTAGATGAGTGCCTTTGGTAGACACAGAGGAATTTGAACACTTTGGTCCCCCATAATCTCTCTGGAACTCCTTCATCAGTGGAGGTGGCAATTCCAGTGACTGTAGCTGAGACAGTTACCTAAGAGGTGGATCTTCTGACACCCATGACCCACCCCATAACTACTTATTATCTACAAGCCCCTAGTGAAATTGATCCCACACAAATTTGTTGGAGAAGTTCTCCTCTGGAAATAGATATTCTATATATTGAAAGAGATACATAATATTATTATTATTTGAATCAGCAGTGATATAGGCAACAATTGTGGGAGTAAATTCTGAGGGTGTTATTCCAAGAAGGACAAAATTATAAGACTTCATTGAACGAAATGTATTGATGAGTGCACTCATATCAGAGTCAAGAATTAATGTGTTAGCATGCACATCTGGAAGTGGCATTATCGATTTGCTGTGTTAAATAATTGAAGCCCACAGTCAATGAGGTTGAAATGTTGGAACTTCTATACCATGTTCAGGAATGAATCTGAGGCTAGGGAAATAGGCACGTTAAAATGGTTCTATTATGTGCTTATTACTCAGCCACTCATTAGCCAACTACTTGGGCTCTCCCTTCGTCCAAATTAAGAATTTATTGACACCATGAGAACAAGTATCCTTGAAAAACTATTTGAGGGCTTGAGGGTTGTTCTCTGTAGGCAGGATATGACAATAAGAGATTCTACAAGGGGTTGGGTTCTTGCCTCAGTGGAAATAAATGGGTCCCAGAATGATGGTGTTTAGTTGCTATAGATGATGTAGGTGTAATTACTATAATATGGCAGAGGGGTAAAATGTTGATGAGTTTTGGCCTTCAAGGATCTATGGAAAGGGCAAATTGATCACAGTGATCATAGAAATGAAATATAGGAGAAACAAATGAAGAAAGATGTTGCTGAACATATAAAATCAGAAAAATCCTAGGTATGATCAGAAGAAACATAACCTGAGTCACTATAGTGGGAATTTACGGCCTCTTGTCTGTTCCTCTTGAGAGGACGTTGAGCTCTTTGAGCTTAGACCACGCCAAATGGTCAATATTCTGAATGTGTGGTATTTACCAAAGATACTGGACATTGAGCAAAGGAAAATACCCAGACTTTCTGAGAAATGACTTGACCCTAACTTCCAGAGACACGCAATGCTAAGCTGCTATATTTTCCACTGGTATTTTAATTGAAGAAAAGCAACGCAGCCCCAGACGTGTGGTATGGAGCTTTTGACCCAGAAAATACTCCTCACCCTGCAATACCTCCCAGAAATAAAACTCAGTAGCAGTTTGACTTCAGGTAGTAAAGTCAACCCTATAACTTTACTTTATTACTTTAAGGGTATGTTGATTTTCCTCTACTTTTCGATCATCACGTAGTCTGTTGGAACTTAATCAACTTGATAGCCCACAGAACATCATTCTTATATCCACTGTGCCTTCTTCTAATACTATATCTAGGTGCATGGATACATTGGGCATATACTTAGACAGTGAATTGATGGGTCATAGAGTATGTGTCTGTTCAATTTAAGTAAGTGATACCACAACGTTTTCAAAAGTAGCCATAAATTACAAACATACCAACAGTGTATGGCGTTCCAGTGTTCCACATGTTTGTCAACATATGGCACATTTAGTATTTTTATATGTAACTATTCTGGTGGTGACATGTTCATATCTCCTTCTGTATTAACTTAAATTTTCCTAAGTGTTATTAGGTTACAAAGCTCATTGCTTAAAAAACCTAACCAAGGAGATTAGGTTACCAATGAGCTTAGCAAACATTAAATGTTTTTTGGGCATTTGTAAAAACTCTCTTTTGAAGTGCCTGTTTATTTCTTATAGATGTTTTCTTTTGGACTACTTTCCTCACTGATTTATAGGAATTCTTCATAGTTTCAAAAAAACAAGCACTTTTTGTTATATGTATTACAAGTATCTTCTATGCTGGGGCTTGCCTTTTCACTATTTTATTTATGTCTTTGAATAAACAGAATTGTATAATTTTACTATACTGTATACTATACTTACTAATATTTTACTTTATAGTTTTTTGTGTGTGTGTTCTGTGAAATAAATACTTTCCTAAACCCCCAAGGGGAGGTATTTTTCCACATTATTTTATAATGGCATTTACCTTTCACATTCAAAGTTTCAATCTACCCAGTATTGACTTCCATAGAGAGTGTGATGAAGGAGTCAAATTTATATTTTTTCATTTGCATATCCAATAATCCAACATTATTTATTGAATAGTTTGTATTGTTCACTGCTCTGTAAATTCACTTTTGTTATATATCATGTCTGTGTCTGTTACTGAAATCTAATTCTGATCTATTTCTTTGTTTATCTTTACACCAACAACCACCCTTCCACTAGTTTTAGTAAATGTCATAGTATTTAATAGAGCAAGTGATCTCACCTTTTTCTTCTATTTGCAAATTTCCTGGCTAGTCTTGTGTCTTTGTAATTCTCCATAAATTTAGAATAACCTTTTAGAATTCTGGAACAAAAAGCTGTTGCAATTTTGGTTGTGATGCACTAAATTCACATATCAATTTGAGGAAAACTGACATCATCAGTATTAAATATTCCAGTCCATTAAATGTTTTCTCTCTTTGTTAGTAAGGTGTTTTATATTTTCCCTTAATTATAGTTTATGTGTTTCTTTAGAGATGTTGCATATTTTAGTGAAATTTATTCCTATGTTTTACTTTTTAAATATTTTTGAAATGATTGTAAGTGATATCTTTCTAACGTTGGTAAGATTGTTAATGATGGTTCCTTTATCATTTCATCCTGTTATTGGTTGTTTGTTCTCTTTGTCTTTTATTATTCTTTAGTTATCTGTGTGCTTCTCAATATTTTATCCTTTTCAAAGAGTTGGCTTTTAGTTTTGTGAAGTCTTAATAACATTTGTTTGTTTTCTGTCTTAATACATCTTTTGTTCTTATACTCATAACTTATTTCCTTCCATTTTCTTCAGGTATCATTTGCTGCAATTTTTGAAGTTATTTAGATGAATGCTTAGCTCATTAATTTTTAGCCATTTACCTTTTCTGACATAAAGCTATATGATTTTTCTAATTGTATATTGAGCTGGAATCCAATTTTTGATATGTAGTGTTTTGTTGATAGTCAAAGTATTTTCTAATTTTTATTGTAACTGTTTCTTTGACCCATGTGTTATTTTAAAAATATATTTCTAACTTTCTGATTATTTGGAGGTTTTCTTAGTATTTTAAAAATTTATTTCTAGCTTGCTTGTATTGTGTTTCAGTTTTATCTTGGACTGGAGGCAGAATATAAAGTTAAGGAGAAAGAGGGGAAAGGGACATAGACCAAATACTTGGCTTGTTAAATGTCATGAAGATCTTGATGAAATTTGGATTGCCTAGGAAATCAAAACACTGTTATTGACTAATAGTAAAATATTATTAATTATCCTATAAGATTACTCATAAAAGTATAGTGAAACCAGCATAATAGAAGAAAACAAAAGCAAAAGAAGGTTTAGGGACTCATTATCTCTGGGAAGATAGATTCTGGAGAAGAAATTCTAATTTTTTCGGTTTTTGTATTTGTGAGCTGAATCATTTACTAATTTAATCAACATTTGTGTCATGCATTATATTATGTGCTGATCAAAAAACCTTGATCAAGAGAGGCAGAGTCTCTTCCTTCATGGAGCTTAATGTCAATAAGGTATTTGGGGCTGAGTCAAATATATGTCAGGGAATTATTTTGTTTAGAGTATTATTATGTATATACTCTGAGACTTCTTTAAAGAAAATAAAGTAATATGGTATCAAGCTATTTTCTATTTATAAACTCAAAATTTGCAGTATTTTTTCAATGTGCAAAGAGTACTTAACCATGTGACAAAACAGTTATTTTTTACACAGCATAGAATCTAGACTTTAAAAATGTATTACTTATAATAGTCTGAAATTATAACTACTGAAATTTATTTTGAAATAGATTTGCATCATCAAAGCAGAAACTGAGCATTTTGTAAGGCAATTCAAAAATATATTTTATTCCATTTCTGAATACTGCCTCATGAGTGTTGCACCTTAAGTTAAATTGTGTATGATAAAAGTCAAGTAAAAAGAAGCATCAATTTCCTTTTCATCTTGTTATGAGGAAAACTTGAAAAAAACTAGGTAGGAAAAAATGACTTAAAGGAAGAAAATGGGATGAAAGTACAGTTGATCTTCATTATTACGAGTTCCATATTAACAAACTTACTTACTAGTTAAAATGTATTTTTAACCCCAAAATTAATACACACAGTGTTTTCATGGTTATTCAAAGACATGCATAGGGCATCAAAAAAATTGGGTCACCTATAAAGCACATTCCCAACTGTGTTCAAACAAGGCAGTGCTGTACCCTCTTGCTTCAACAATCACACTAGAAACAAGTGTTTTTGGCAGTCTATTTAGTGCCATGTTTTTCTTGGCTGTTTTTATTTTCTCTGCATTTTTGAGCTTTTTATTGGAGATTTCAATGTTTAAAATGGTCCCAAAACATAGGGATGAAATGCTTTCTTGGTTTCCTAAACATCAAAGGGCTGTGATGTGTTTTATGGAGAAGAAAAGTAAGGTGTTAGATAAATTGTATTGAGGCATGAGTTATAATGTTGTGGACAAATAGTTCAAAGTTAAAGAGTCAACAATATATATTAAACAAAGTGTTTTAAAATAGAAATATGCATACAACAGGTTACATATTGACTGGCTGACAAAAATGTGACCAGAGGCTGTCAGAAACCTAACCCTGTATTTCTCCTAGGAGCAATGGTTTTGTGCTTTCTAACTCAGTGTTTGCAGTGACTTCACAGAACATAACTACTACGAATTATGAGAATTGTCTGGACTTTGGTGGGAGGTAGAAAGACAGAAGTTTGGTGAGCATCTCACAAACTTACATAAGATGATAGGAGCACCCAATTCTAGACAAACATTTTTTTTTCTTATTGCAGTCAAAGTAAAGAAACTGAACCAAAAATGACTCAAAGAAGGGGAAAAAAATGAAATAAGAATTTGTCTCTAGGGAAACCAAAGAAAGAGAAAAACAGAAGCTGAAGCATCTAAATCTGTAAATAACTTACTGGAAGCTCATCAAACATCTTCTACTTCAACAACATTCACTAGAAATCCCCCAAAGGGCATTATAATCCCATAGGATTCATTGTTTTCTTACCTTGCAAGATTTAAGATAGTAAAGCTAGAAATACTTCTGCATTACAATGAAAATTTTATTGAAGTCATTATTCTTTTTTTTTTTTCCTGATTTCACAAATAGCAGTTCACCCTATTTATATAGCTAAAACTCACTCAATGTCTAATTTCAAGTACAGGTTGTATACAACAGGTTCTTTACAAATATCTGTTGATTTTATGAATCAGGGAAAATTTAATTTTACATAATTGGAATTCAGGGAAGAGGACAGATACACATGGTCACCATGAGGCTATTTTTCAAATTACAGTGCTGTTCACCCCGTGAAGCAGTTCATCCAGAGGGTTATTACAAATAAGTACTCTGCTATGCGGAAAGAGAACAAGTCAAAGGGGTAATAACTAATGAAAATGTCTCTGATTGACCATAAATGAATTATAAATACTTGATGAGAAATCTCAAATGCTCAAAGCAAAATCACTTAACTGCTGTTCTTGGATCCTCCTTAAACCAAGTTAAAAACAAAAACAAATGGATTAAGAAAGGTACAATGATCTACAGAAAGCATTCCTTTCTTATTTAGTAATAGACTTCATTGTCTCAACATTTTCAACCTTTTAAAACCACAAACACTTTGATAAATAATTATATTTGATTTGAGTCCATTATCTTTCATAAATTCATCTATGAAGAAATTAGCAGATTCTCAGTATACCAATGATGAGTTTCCAAGGAAGGATGGGTCTTGTTGGGAAGTTAAGGCAAGTATTAACCAGGACTAGAATGTATTTAATGTACTTTTTGTTTGTTTGTTTGTTTGTTTGTTGAAACAGAGTCTCACTCCATCACCCAGGCTAGAGTGTACTGGTGCGATCTCAGTTTACTACAACCTCCACCTCCTGGGTTCAAGCGATTCTTGTGCCTCAGCCTCCTGAGTAGCTGGGACCACAGGTACATGCCACGACACCCGGCTAATTTTTGTATTTTTAGTAGTGGTGGGGTTTCACCATGTCAGCCAGGCTGATCTCAAACGCCTAGCCTCAAGTGATCTGTCCGCCCTGGCCTCCCAAAGTGCTTGCATTACAGGCGTGAGCCACAGCGCCCTACCCTAGAATATATTTATAAACCAAGAAGCAGTTAATTAAATAGTCTTTGTTGGTGGGTTGAGAGTAACGCAATGTGTACTTATTATAGATCAGAAGTAGACTAACTCTGGCACCTGGACCTAACCCAGCCTACAGCTTTTAGTTGTGTTTAAAGCTTTATCGAAACATAATCATGCTTATTCATTTATGTATTGCTACAGAGACTGTACAGCCCACAAAGCCTAAAATATTTACTATCTGAACCTTTACAGAAAAGTTTGCCAACTCCTGTTCTGGGCTATTTCCTATCCAGAGTTAATAAGGTTCCATATATTCTGTTTTGTTTATCTTTTCTTTGCAGATGTTTTCAATATTTTCTAAATATTGAGTAAAACTCATAATGTGAAATATCAAATTTGATTTTCATTGGCTAGCTTTCTTACATTTTTACTAAATAGTTATAAGATCACTGTACATTCTGTTTTTGCTTTATGCATCCATCTCATAAGCTGTATTGTTGTATTAAACCAAATATTTTCTGATACTAGCCACAGAAAATTAGATTGAGGAAACAGAATACTGTATAATATAAATAACATGTAACATAATCAAATGATTTGAATCCCTTTGTTTTTCTGTTTTCACTTTCCTTCCCCATAGATCTAAGAACTGATATTGAAAAGTTAAAAATAATAGTGCATGAAGTTCCTCCCTTTTTTTTTTCTTTTTTTTATTACTATACTTTAAGTTCTAGGGTATATGTGCACAACGTGCAGGTTTGTTACATATGTATACATGTGCCATGTTGGTGTGCTGCACCCATTAACTCGTCATTTACATTAGGTATATCTCCTAATGCTATCCCTCCCCCCTCCCCCCTCCCCGCTCCCCACAATAGGCCCTGATGTGTGACGTTCCCCTTCCTGTGTCCAAGCGATCTCATTGTTCAATTCCCACCTATGAGTGAGAACATGTGGTGTTTGGTTTTCTGTTCTTGTGATAGTTAAAAAAATAAAAATTAAAAAAAAATAGTGTAAACCCTTGTCTCTAACCTAACCTTCTTACATAATATGTAATCAGTTTTGCTAGAGCTTTAACTTATTATCTCTCGTAAATATAATATTTTACCTTATTCAAATTGGCTTGAAAGTATGTATCGCTCTTATTTTTCAAGGCATTATTTCCATTAGAAATCTTAAAGAATTATTATACTAAATATCAGGTTTTAGTGCGTTAAATTGTACTGCCCTTATCTATCTGAAGAAATACAATATGCTTCTTAGAAATAAATCAAATTTGGGGGAAGTAGAGGTTAAAGTATTTAAAATAAATAGAGAAACAAAATGAAACTCCAATTTAATATTTAATAAACAAAATAAAACTCCAATTATATTTTGACAAATATAATGACACAAAAATAATATAAAGTTTGGAACTAAAGCACAGAGCACACAATATGTGTGTTGTTACAGAGTTTGGCAAGCTCTAAACTAAGAGAGAGTCCTATTTTATGGGAGATGGGAATTCAAGAACATTGACCTATGCTGGACAAAAGAAATATATATATATACACACACACACATATAGTCCAGCCTGTCACCTAGCCTAGAGTGCAGTGGTACTATCTTGGCTCACTGCAACCTCTGCCTCCCGGATTCAAGCAATTCTCCCACCTCGGTCTCCCAAGTAGCTGGGATTACAGGCAGGCACCACCGCTCCTGGCTAATTTTTGTATTTCTAGTAGAGACGGGGTTCACCATGTTGGCCAGGCTGATCTCAAACTCCTGGCCTCAAGGGATCTGCCGGCCTCAGCCTCCCAAAGTTCTGGGATTACAGGCTTGAGCCACCATGCCCAGCCAAGAAACATTATTTGTATTTGATTTTCTAATGCTGTCATGTTATAGTGAAATGAAGAGTATGCAAATGAGTGTCACATTTTCCCAATTTTTATCTAATTGGGTATCCTGTGAAACTTTTCCTGTTGTCTCATAATTGCTGCTGAAGACCCCCAAACAACAATAGGTAATAAGCCCCACACTCTGAAGAGATGCTTTGGGGCACATTACCATGGAATTATTCAGATTTGACCAGGCCTTCTCCTTCCTTCAAACTTACTACCCCTTCCAGCCTGAATAAGAAAAAAGGCTTAAATTCATCAGGGGAAAGAGTTCTTCTGAATGTTGTTAAGTTATATGATTACCAAGAAACACGACGCCACTCTCTGCCACAAACAAATTTGGGCTCCAAAAGAATCATGCAGGCTGGGCGCGGTGGCTCATGCTTGTAATCCCAGCACTTTGGGAGGCCGAGGCGGGTGGATCACGAGGTCAGGAGATCGAGACCATCCTGGCTAACACAGTGAAACCCCGTCTCTACTAAAAACAGTAAAAAATTAGCCGGGCGTGGTGGTGGGCACCTGCAGTCCCAGCTACTCGGGAGGCTGACGCAGGAGAATGGCCTGAACCCTGGAAGTGGAGCTTGCAGTGAGCTGAGATCGTGCCACTGTACTCCAGCCTGGGTGACAGAGTGAGACTCCGTCTCAAAAAAAAAAAAAAAAGAATCATGCATAGAGATTTGGGAGCCTATTGAAACCAAGACTCATAAAAAATTCCCCATAATGGATGATTGCTGAACTGGAAAACGTCGTGCCAGGATACTGGAGTAGACTTGGATGGTGGAGTTTGGGAAGAGACTGACATATGTCCCTTAGGAGTTTTAATGCATATGTGAATGTAGAGGCTAAGAACTGATTCTTTTCTATGGATATCTAAAAATTAGAATCCAGCTGAAGCAGACAGAGACAATGGAATGACAAAAAAGGGAATCATTGGGAGTGTCATGTATATCCAATTTTTAGTTTGGTAAAAATTAGAGTTGATGGATAAAATACAGGATGCACAGTTACATTTGAATTTCAGGCACAAAATGAATGTTTTTTTTTTAACATAAGTAGGTCCTAATATTTCATGGAGCATATTTATCTTAAATATAATTCCTTGTTTATCTGAAATTCAAATTTAAGTGCATGGTCTTTATTTTTATTTACTTAATCTCACATCCCTGTTAAGACTACATGAATAAACTAGTTAAGGTATGGCTAGCTGCCATGACAAACTCCAAAATGTATAATGGTTCAAGTATGATGGAAATCTAATTCTTGCTCATTAAAATTACAAAGAAGCAAACAACTCTACTTTAGTAGGATCTTGGTTTATTTTATATTGTGTTTCCAACATTTTCAAATGTGTGTTCCAAGGTCTTTGTGCCTCAAGGAAGTAGATGTGAAAAGAAAATGGAGGATTATATATGGCAGGTATTAGTGGGCCAAGCCTAGAAACGGCACTTACACTCACATTTCATTGGCTAGAACTCAAGACATACGTCCATATTAAATTTAAGAAAAGCTGCGAAATACAGAATAGCTGTGTATCCAGAAAGAAAAGGAAACAGGTCTGTTGCACAGCTAGCCAATATCTAGCACTCTGAATTTCCATGTAACAGTGGAAACTCTGGAAATTAGTTTGACACAAGGTTACTTTAAAGGACCTTGTCCAAGAGGCATCCTCTCACTGTGAGGGGATTCGGCAATGGTAGATTGTTGTGTATACCCCCTGGGGGAAATGCTGAAGGAGGGTTTCTAGTGATTAGATAGAGTTTATTTCCTATATCAGTAAACTCTTCAGTCCAGGGATTCCAATAGACAGTCTCCACGGCTCACAAATACATTCTAAAAGAAAGTCATCTTTTGAACACCTGAAACAGCACTAATAACCAAACTTTTACTCCTCTTTCTCTAATGTGTTTTTCACCCATGGCGAAGCCAGAAATACAAGGAGAGAAGGTAACAAGAGTGAAAGAACAGATTATACCATCCACACTGCAGGTCAGGTCAAACTGGGGGCTAGGAAAAATGGGGAGACAGACTCTTTCACTTGAATGTGAGAATGAATTTATTTGAATTGGACTAATCAGTGCATGCAAGTGGCCAGAAAACTGCCATGTCTACTGAAGTGTACTCCAGGCTCAGAGAAAGAAAATCCAAAAGAGGGGCTGAAGATAATGGTTGATGAAATATTAATATCCTGTTTATATTTCATTTAAATCATATTGCTCAATAACCTGGTTACATGTGAAACAGAAAAGTTACCAAGTAGGTTCTTCTAAATTCCGGATGTTTCAAGTCTCAAATAATATCCATTAGTAATCAACAAGTGTTTCCTCGGAAGCAACCTTTTTTTTTTTTTTTAATCCTATTGAATTTGAAACAGCCATGTGTCTTATATATAATTGAATTCCAGCCAGGAATAGCTAAAGTACAGAACCAGATGAAAGCTGTGCTTCAGATTTTCTGGAAGAGATTGATCCCAGGAGCCAAGAGCTCTAGTTTGAGACTTGATTGTGAGGAAGGGGAGGGAGTGCAGAAGAAGAGAAAAAGGAAGGAGACTTGTGAAAACTGGCAATCAACATTGCTGCAAATCAAAATTGCTAATAAAAGGCTATAGTTACTTTTCTGAGATCATTGGCTTACAGCATATAAATTTCCTCTGGGTTGTGCCTAAAATTATTTAAATCTCTTACTAGGGTTATTAAAACTTAGCAGAGAATACTTACATTGATTAAAGTATCATAAATACTTTTCTGAAAACTGTTTTGATGTGGGTGAAAACATCATGATCCAAAGATAATATTTTTGTTTTTTTCATTATCTCCCAAATTATTCCCAAGTTTTCTAAGTGGCTAGATAGGAAAGAGTACTGGAAAAAACCCACCGTCATCAGGGAAAAATAGCATCAGGATTCATCTGAAATTATCACTGATGTGGAAAGAGCTTGCATTTACTTGTGCATAAAATAGATGTTCAATAAATGTATTATATATTGATATTATATATGCATTATCATTTCCATAAAAATTAATGGAGTATTGGCACACAATTTTTGGAAAAGAAATAATATTGGAAAGACTATAGATCAGCTTTTATATTATTATATTCTTAGTTCTATAAGAATTAATTAAATAAAAAGGAAAAGCCGTATTTCTCAACAAGTTTTTGTAACTCTCATAATGTCTCTTTAAAGATAATATATTTTAATAGATCATCAATGACTAAAATTGCACAAAGCATGTGCTCAAAGACTATCAAATAGGAAAAGTCATCATATTCTACTTATTCAAAGAAATATCAAAAGGTAGTATACACACAAAAAATGTACACACTTTGTCAATTGGTAGTTGAATTTGTAAATTATATGGCCTTTATGAAACCAGAACGACTGTAAATAGACTGACTTCTCCTAGCCTCCTGCTTGTGGCAGCACCGGGTTCATTCAAATCATTCAGCATTTGGTTGAATGTCAGCCAGAGGCAGTAATACAGTTATAAGTATGTTTAAAAGCATGGATTTTAGAGACAAGGTGCCTGGTTTCAAACTTGGCTCTCCCATCTACTAATTATGTGACGCTTAACAAGTCATTTCAACTTTCTGTGCCTCATTTTCTCACCAGTGAGATGAGATAAATAATAATACTGACATTGTAGGACTGTTGTATATAGTCAGTGAGTTAACCTATAAAAATATGGAAAAACAGCCTAGGGTATTGTAAATACTATATAATTGTTAGTGTTTGTTACCTTTTGGGCTTAACATATCTTTGTTTATTTTTCTTTACCTGCTTGTATAAGGTTTTTTGGGTTTTTTTTGTCCTTTTAACAATTTTAAGTGCTTAATTTCTAGCATTAATTACATTCAAAATGTTGTGAAACCATTACCACTATCTGAAAAGTATTCCAAACAGAAATTGTAAATAATAACTCTTCATTCCTCACTTTTCCTATCTTCTGGTAAACTTTAATCTACTTTCTTTTTCTATGAACTTGCCTATTCTAAATATCTCCTGTGATCATACATTTGTTCTCTTGTGTCTAACTTATTTTGCTTAACACAATGTTTTTATGTTTAACCTATGTTGCACCAGGCATTAAAATTTTATTTCTTATTAAGGGCTGAATCATTTTTTCTTCATTTTTCATTTCATGATGAACATTTGGGTTGTATCCACATTATGGCAATTGTGAGTAACATTGCGATATACATTGGCATATAAATACCTCTTTAAGTTCCTGTTTTCAATTCTTTCGGGTATAAGCCAAGGAGTAAAATGTCTGGGTCATACAGTAATTCCATATTTAGCTTTTCAAGGAGCAGCCAAATAGTTTCTCTATTTTAACTTTCTATAATTTTACCTTCTCACCAGCAAAATACGAAAATTCCAGTTTCTCCCACATTATTGCCAACACTTGTTGTTTTCTTTTTTTTCATTTTATTATAGTCATCCTAGTACACGTGAAGTGGTAAGTCACTGTAGCTTTAATTTGCATTTTACTAGTGACTAATGAAGTTGTTATGATTTGAACATATGTGTCCCTCTAAATATATTAACATTTTTAATGTTTTTTAATATCTTTGATAATGTAATTTAATACACAAAAGTTTTCCATTTTAATAGATTCAATGTGCCTATTGTTTTCTTTTGTTGCTCTTGCTTTTGATGTTGTATCTAATAATCCATTGCCAATTCCAAGGTCATGAAGTTCTGTCCCTATCTATTATTGTAACACATTATTGTTTTAATAATGCTTTATTGTTTTATAACTAATGCTTACATTTTTTATGTATTTTTTCTTAATTTTTGTGCATGGTATGAAGTAGTTTTACAACTAAATTATTTTGTTTGTGGAAATCTCTACTCCACATAGAGTCTTCTATCTCCTTGGTTAAATTTATTCTCAGCTATTTAAATTTTTAGATGTTATTGTGAATCGGCTTGATTTTAAATTTCTTTCTTGAATCATTCATTGCAAATGTGTAGAACCACAACTAATTTCTGTTTGTTGATCTTCATCCTGCAACTTAGCTTTATTGTGATTTATTACATTCAAGACTTCTCTGGCCAGATGTGGTGGCTCACGCCTGTAATCCCAGCATTTTGGGAGGCCAAGGCAGGCAGATCTTTTGAGGTCAGGAGTTCAAGACTAACCTAGCCAACATGGTGAAACCCTGTCTCTACTAAAAATACAAAAAAAATGAGCCAGCTGTGGTGGTGCATGACTATAATCCCAGCTACTCGGAAAGCTGAGGCAAGAGAATTGCTTGAACCCAAGAAGTGAATGTTGCAGTGAGCTGAGATAGTGCCACTACACTCCAGCCTGGGTGACAGAGTGAGACCTTGTCTCAAAAATAAATAAATAAATAAATAAAATAAAAATAAAAAAAAATAAAGATTTATCTCCTTTTACCTCTGCAATCCCTTACTTCCCCACTATGACACATTTAAAAACAAGGATTCTTAATCTGGGTCTATATATAAAATTGAAGACAATCCTAAAATAACATGACAAACGTAACATGTACATACAATTTCCTAATATGATTAACTGCTTTCATGAAAACAAATGGCTATGAAAACCTCTTTCCCTATCTTCCACAAAAAAAATTTAGTTCCATTGTTTTAAAGAAAAAGTTATGTAGTCATAATTTTTAATTTACCTCATTAAACATATTGCAAATTAATGGGGAGAGTTAATTATGAGGAAATTTCAGCATATTAGTCTTCACTGCAAAAAATGAAATACATAAACCTCTGTATATTTTTATTTATCTTGATTTAGAAGGGGACATAGCAAATTATACTCGGTACTAAGGCTGTCTTTACTACAAAAATATTATCAGTTGGATAGTCATTTATTGAATACACATATTTCCTTTCAGCACCATGGTCTTTTGTGTAGATACAGAGCAGTAGTTCTTAAAGTGTGGCCCTTGAACAGCAAGAACAGAAAGAACCAGACCCTGGTTAGAAATGCAAATTTTGTGGCCCCAGCCCAGACCTACTAAATCTGAAACTCTGGGAGTAAGCCAAGTAATCTGTGTTTTAATAAGGTGATTCCAGTGCAGACTAAAGTTTGAGACTCACTAGTAAATAGAAATAAGAAGATGATCATGACCTCAGGTCAATGGATTCTCTACTTACCTGCTTTAATGTCCCAAAGCCAGCAACATATCAGAGGAACTGATTATATTAATATTTAGTATTCAACAAATGTTTATTGTGAACAAGCAACTATTACCTAATTAAATCCTGAGTTAGATTCTAGAAAAAAAGGGAAAGAAGACACCCAGGAAGTAAATGACCTGCGTAAAAGCCTTTTTGAGTCAGTGATAAGCTAAGGGCTATAACAGAGTTACCCTCACAACATGCCATTAAAACTTGAAGAATATCACTTAGCTGCCTAGGAGGAATAGTCAGAGACAGTGGAAAGTTTCTCGGAGAAAGAAACTCTGAGTGTTAAAGAATGAGTACAAGTTTCCCAAAAGGACAAGGGAGTGAAGGATATTTCTTACAGGAAATATTGTACATAGAAAGTGGTACATCAAGCCTCATTTAAGGATTTGGAAAATAACAAATTTTTTTCCATTTCATAAAGATATACTGCACACAGATGCTTACTGTGTGGTCAAAAATAAAATTGGAGAGATAATGAGACCCAGATCATGAAGGCCCTTGACTATCATGCTTAGGTGGGTGACATTGATCCAGCAGTCAATACACATTTATGTAAGCTTTTTATACCACAAAGTAAAACAAAGATTATTTAATGTTGGAATAATGATGTTGCCAGCTGATTAAAAGGCTGGAAAATGAGTCAGAGTAGCAAGAAATAAATGTCTTAGATGTTCATTATAGAGTCATTGCAATTACTTGCTAAGACATCTAAAGTGAAACAGGATGAATACACATCAATATGAACTTGTCCCAAGCACTAATAGTAGTTTAAGACATCAATTCCCTGCTATCTACAATGTGCCAGTGATGTCTTCATTGTCTTGTAAGTTGAAAACTCTTTTTAAATTATTATTATACTTTAAATTCTCAGATACATTTGCAGAACATGCAGCCTTGTTACATAGGTATACACGTTCCATGGTGGTTTGCTGCACCCATCAACCCGTCATCTGTATTAGGTATTTCTTCTAATGCTATCCCTCCCCTAGCCGCCCACCCCGTGACAGACCCCAGTGTGTGATGTTCCCATCCCTGTGTCCATGTCTTTTAAACCGTCGTCCTTAAAGATCTCAGGGGAATTCGATCATTATGGCTGACGGGAGGCAGGAGTAGATTAAGGCTTTCACTCACATAGATAGCGCAGCGTGTGGACGCTCGCATTGTGAATTCTAGCTCCAGATCTACTGCAAGGACAAACCAGCAATCCCAATACGACCCATAGACGCTCTGAAGAAAGCAGACTGCTACTGCAGGACCCGGGAGACACCCCAAATACTGTGTGCCCCAACTTCGGAAGTGGAAAAAAGAGAGCCTCCTCTCCCCAACACACGCCCCCACTGGAGAAAGTGAAGGTCTGTTTGCAGAAGAAATTGCCGACCTTACCTGGAACTGGGTCAGTTTAGAGAGCCAAGTGAAATGCAGGAGTAGAGGAAGCAGCAGAAAGGTTCTCGGAGCTCGCTGGGTCCCCAAACAGGTCATTCCTGGCACCACAGGGATCCATCAGGAGGGTGGCCAGAGGAATGGAGAGGGGCGGAGGGTGGGGGTGGGGATGGGAACACTACAGAGAGAAGGAAATCTCCATCTGAACTTTGTAACAGTTTGGACGGGGTAAGAAGCCTCCTGCCTAGAACTCGGCAGAGGGCATGAAAGTCAACAGAGAAACAATGGATTTAAACTGTACCTTGGAACAAATGGACTTAACAGATATATACAGAACAGAACATTTCATCCAGCAACTGCAAAATACACATTTTATTCAACAGCACATGGAACTTTCTCCAAATAGACCATACAATAGGCCATAAAACACGCCTCAATAAATTTAAGAAAATTGGAATAATATCAATCATTCTCTCAGACCACAGTGGAATAAAACTGGAAATCAACTCCAAAAGGAACTTTCAAAACTATGCAGATACATGGAAATTAAATAACCTGCTCCTGAATGAGCAAGCAGTGGATCAAAAATGAAATCAAGATGGAAATTTACAAATTATTTGAACTGAATGGCAATAATGACACAACCTATCAGAACCTCTGGGATACGGCAAAGGCAGTGCTAAGAGGAAAATTTATGGCCTTAAACACCTACATCAAAAAGACTGAAAGAGCACAAACTGACATTCTAAGGTAATACCTCAAGTAACTAGAGAAACTAGAAGTCTAAAACCAAACCCAAACTGAGCAGAAGAAAGGAAATAACCAAGATCAGAGCAGAACTAAATGAATTAGAAACAAACAAAAAATAATACGAAAGATAAATAAAACAAAAAGCTGGTTCTTTGAAAAGATAAATAAAACTGATAGACCACTAGCAAGATAAACCGAGAAAAGAGAAAATTCATATAACCTCATTAAGAAACTCAACGGGAGATAGTACAACTGACACCTCTGAAGTACAAAATACATTCAAGGCTACTATAAACACCTTTAAACACATAAACTAGAAAACCTAGAAGAGATTGATAAACTCCTGGAAAAATACAACCCTCCTAGCTTAAATCAGGAAGAATTAGATACCCTGAACAGACCAATAACAAGAAGCAAGATTGAAATAGTAATTTAAAAATTACCAACAAAAAGAAGTCAAAGACCAGATGGATTCACAGCAGAATTCTAGCAGACATTCAAAGAAGAATGTGTACCAATCCTTATGACACTATTCCACAAGATAGAGAAAGAAGAAAGAGAAGAAGAAACTCTCCCTAATTCATTCTATGAAGCCAGCATCCACCTAATACTAAAACCAGGAAAGGCCATAACCAAAAAAGAAAACTACAGACTGATATCCTTGATGAACATAGATGCTAAAATCCTTAACAAAATAATAGCTAAGCAAATCCAACAACATATCAAAAAGATAATCTACCATGACCAAGTGGGCTTCATACCAGGGATGCAGCGACTGTTTAACATGCACAAGTCAGGCCAGGCGCATTGGCTCACACATGTAATCTCAGCACTTTGGGAGGCTGAGGTGGGTGGATTACCTGAGGTCAGGAGTTCGAGACCAGCTTGGCCAACATGGTGAAACCCCATCTCTACTAAAAATACAATATTAGTCAGGTGTGATGGTAGGTGCCTGTATTCCTAGCTACTCAGGAGGCTGAGGCAGGAGAATCACTTGAACCCAGAAGGCAGATGTTGCAGTGAGCCAAGATTGCACCACTGCACTCCAGCCTGGGCAACAAGAGAAAAAAAAAAAACAATACACAAGTCAATAAATGTGATACACCACATAAACAGAACTAAAAACAAAAATCACATGATCATCTCAATAGATGCATAAAAGGCATTCGACAAAATCTAGCATCCCTTTATGATTAAAACACTCAGCAAAATCGGCATACAGAAGACATATCTCAATGTCATAGAAGCCATCTATGACAAACCGACAGTCAACATAATACCAAATGGGGGAAAGTTGAAAGCATTTCCTCTGAGAACTGGAACAAGACAAGGATGCCCACTATCACCACTCCTCTTCAACATAGTACTGGAAGTCCTAGCCAGAGCAATCAGACCAGAGAAAGAAATAAAAGGCATCCAAAACTGTAAAGAGGAAATCAAACTGTCACTGTTTGCTGACAATCTGATCATTTACCTTGAAAACCCTAAAGACTCCTGCAGAAAGGTCCTAGAACTGATAAAATAATTCAACAAAGTTTCTGGGTACAAAATTAATGTATATAAATTAGTAGCTCTCCTATACATAAATGGCAACTGAGGAAAGAATCAAATAAAGAACTCAATCCCTTCTACAAAATAGCTGCAAAAAAATAAAATATTTATGAATATACCTAACCAAGGAATAGAAAGACCTCTACAAGGAAAACTACAAAACATTGCTGAAAGAAATCACAGATGACACAAACAAATGGAAACACATCCCATGCTCACGGATGGGTAGAATCAATATTGTGAAAATGACAATACTGCCAAAAGCAATCTACAAATTCAGTGCAGTCCACATTAAAATACCACCACCATTCTTCACAGAATTAGAAAAAAGAATTCTAAAATTCATTTGGAACCAAAAAGGAGCCCACTTTGCCAAAGCAAGACTAAGCAAGCAGAACAAATCAGGAGGCATCACACTATCTGATTTCAAACTATTCTATAAGGCCATAGTCACCAAAACACCATGGTACTGGTATAAAAATAGCCACATAGACCAATGGAACAGAATAGAGAACCCAGAAAAGAGCCAAAATACTTAACATCCTACTGATCTTTGACAAAGCAAACAAAGACATAAAATGGGGAAAGGATACCCTTTTTAACAAATGGTGTTGGAATAATTGACTAGCCACATGTAGGAGAATGAAACTAGATCCTCATCTCACACCTTACACAAAAATCAACTCAAGATAGATTAAGAACTTAAATTTAAGACCTGAAACTATAAAAATTTTAGAAGATAACATTGGTAAAGCCATTATAGACATTGGCTTAGGCAAGAATTTTATGACGAAGAACCCAAAAGTAAATGCAATAAAAACAACGGTAAATAGTTGGAACTTAGTTAAACTAAAGAGCTTTTGCACGGCAAAAGGAACAGTCAGCAGAATAAACAGACAACCCACAAAATGGGAGAAAACATTCACAATCTGTGCATCTGCCAAAGGACTAATATCCAGAATCGACAACTAATTCAAGCAAACCAATAACCAACCCCCGCCCCCCCAAAAAAAACAAAACAAGTAATCCCATCAAAAAGTGGGCTAAGGACAAGAATAGACAATTCTCAAAAGAAGATATATAAATGTCGACAAACATATGAAAAAGATGCCCAACATCACTAATGATCAGGGAAATGCAAATCACAATCACAATGCAATACTCCTGCAAGAATGGCCATAATCAAAATTTTTTTTAAAAATTGGGACCAATGCAGTGATCAAGGAACACTTTTGCACTGCTGGTGGGAATGTAAACTAGTACAGCCACTATTGAAAACAGTATGGAGATTCCTTAAAGAACTAAAAGTGGAGCTACAAGTTGATCCTGCAATCCCGCTGCTGGGTATATTTACCCAGAGGAAAAGAAGTCATTATACGAAAGATACTTGCACACACATGTTTATAGTAGCACAGTTTTCAACTGCTAAAAAGTGGAACCAACCCAAATGCCCATCAATCAATGAGTGGATAAAGAAACTGTTATATATATATATATGATGGAATACTACTCGGCCATAAAATGGAATGAATTAACAGCATTTGCAGCAACCTGGATGAGATTGGAGACTATTATTCTAAGTAAAGTAACTCAGGAATGGAAAACCAAACCTCCCATGTTCTCAATTATATGTGGGAGCTAAGCTATGAGGACGCAAAAGCATAAGAATGACACAGTGGACTTTGGGGACTTCAGGGGAAGAGTGAGAGAAGGGTGAGGGTTAAAGGACTACAAATATGATGCAGTGTTTACTGCTTAGGTGATGGGTGTACCAAAATCTTACACATTACCACTAAATAAGTTACTTGTGTAACCAAATACCACCTGTACCCCAATAACTTACAGAACAATAAAAAAAAGCTCAATGATGGATGTAGTGAATATATCACAAACTGTTCAAATTATTTTCAGACAGATGAAGCAAAATGTCTGCACAGATTATTTTTTAAATTTCTTCTTAAATATGTCATTTCAAGCTGCATTGGAAATGTATATTTTCAAACATTTACTGAATAATTGGTTTATTAATATGACCTATATGGTTATTAGTTTAGGAGAGAAAAATAATGAATCAGTCATATTCAAAACAGTAATATAGACTTTAATGGCATAAAACATTCAAGATTAACACACTGTTTTCTTTGTTCTTACTAAACCAATTGGTGATTTAAAAATTTGATTAATTATTTTCAACAAGATTATTTTCAAATTTGGGTCTATATCTTATTTCTTCATTAAAAAATATTGCACAAGTAGAAAATAATGGTCCTGGCATGACGACAGCAAGATGGCAGAAGAAATGTTACACCCATGAACACACCAGTTTAACAACAGATGGATTGGTCCCCTTTGTGAGAAATCCAGAAATTAGTTAAGAGACTCCTGCACCTCAGTTAAGTGTAAAATCAGCAATACTGGAACCAGTAGAAATAGCAAAAACTTCCTCATGCCAAAATTTTCACTTCTGGCACAGCACCATTCCATCAGAAGCAAATCCCTGACTCAGCTTCTCCTTGAGAAGCAAAGGAGTTTAATTGTACATGTAGTAGGCCAAATGTTTTGAGTGCTGTTCAAGAGTCTGGCTTCTATCTCATCTGCCTGGGAAAGCTGACCGGGTTTAGCATAAGCAAGTATTCTGGGAGCTACAGAGAATAGAACAGTGGCATGAACTAGCATGTGGCCACTCACCACAGTTCCTTTTCTCATTCAGTGCAGAGCAAGTGGGTGGTAAACTCAAATTCCCAGCTTCTCCCTGAGGAGGAAAAGCGTTGGATTTTGCATCCAGAGTTCTAACTTATCTTGGTGGATTAACTTCTTTTTTTTTTTTTTGGAGACAGAGTCTTGCTCTGTCCCACAGGCTGGAGTGCAGGGGCATGATTTCAGCTCACCGCAACCTCCACCTCCCAGGTTTAAGCAATTCCCTTGCCTCAGACTCCTAGCCTCCTGAGTAGCTGAGATGACAGGCATGCGCCACCATGCCCAGCTAATTTGTGTGTGTGTGTGTGTGTGTGTGTGTGTGTGTGTGTATATATACATTTTTTTTTTTTTTTTAGTAGAAACAGAGTTTCACCATGTGAGCTAGGCTGGTCTCAAACTCCTGACCTGAGGTGATCTGCTGGCCTCAGCCTCTCAAAGTGCTGGGATTACAGGCATGAGTTACCGCCCGGCCCAAGATTAACTTCTAACCTGCCTATCTCAGAGTGCTGAAAGGACCTTATTTATACTGAAGAAAGTTCTAAAAAACTTAGATGCCTGAGACCCCAAAGAACAAAAACAGTGGTTTGAACTAACACAAAGATTTGAGACCCATGAAAACTCAGGACAGTGATTGGTGGAGTTCTTCTCCTGTACAAGGCCAATGTATGAGAACTTGAAGAAGTGACATTTTTTTTTCTACTGTACACATACAAAGAGTCAAGAAAAAATGAAGAAACAGGGGAAAATGATCCAAAAACCAGAAACAAAATAACATTTAAGAAACCAAATTTAATGAAATGGAGATATATGAATTACACAACAGATAATTCAAAGTAACAATAGTTAAAATGTTCAGTGAGCTCAGGAGAGTAATGCATGAACAAAAAGTGAATTCAAGAAAAAAATTTAAAAATTTACAGAGGAACCAAACAGATATCTTGGAGCTAAAAAATACAATAATTGAGCTGCAAAATTTTAAAAGATTCATCAGCAGACTAGAGCAAGCAGAAAAGGAAATAAGTGAACTCAAAGATAGTTAATTAGAAATTATCCAGTCAGAGAAGCCAAGAGAAAAGAGAATGAACAATAATAAAGACATTAAGGTATTTGTAAGACACCATAAAATGGACCAATATGCATTATGGGTTTCCAATAAGGAGAAGATAGAGCAAGAGGACCAGAAATTTTATTCAAAGAAATAATGTCTGAAAATGCCCTAAACCTGAGAAATAAAATGAACATCTAGATCTGGGGAGCTCAAACAATGTCAAATAAGATGAACTTGAATACATCCACATCAAGACACATTATAATCAAATTGTCAGGTAAAGACAAAATTTTGAAAGCAGCAAAAGAAAAGTGACTTGTCACATACAAGGGACATTTCACAAGATTATCAGTGGACTTTTCAGCAGAAACCAGACATGCCAGAAGGCAGTGGAATGTTACATTCAAAGTTTGAAAGAAAAAACTGCCTACCAAGATTACTGAACTTGAAAATTGTCCTTCAAAATGAAGGGATGATAAAGACTTTCGACAAACAAAAGCTGAGATAGTACTCACTATAACTGCCTAGCAAGAAATTCTAGAGGGAGTTTTTCAATGTTATATGTGAGAACACTAAACAGCAACATGATAGCATACAAAGGTACAAAACTGATAAAGGTAAATATACTGACAAATACAGAATAGCATATCATAGTAGCAGTGGTAGATAAATTACATTTATTCTAGTTATCTTAGTCTATTTGTGTTGCTGTAACAATATACCCAGCCAGCAGTAATTTATAAACAATAAAAACGTATTTCTCATAGTTATTTTGGTTGGGAAGTCCAAGGTCAAGGCTCCAGCAGATTTGGTGTCTGGTGAAGGCTTGCTGTGTACTTTAAGGTGGTGCCTTTTGCTGCAATCTCACATGGCTACAGAGGCACAAAAGTGAGAGACACTGAATCCTCACATGGCAAAAACAGACAAAAGTGCAAAAAAGACTAGGTTGCACCCTTCAATTTATTTAATAAGAGCACTAATTCATGAAGGTGAAGAACTCATGACTTCATCACTTCCCATAAGTCCCCTCATCTCAGTACTCTCATATTGGGTATTAGGTTCCAACATATGAATTTTGGAGGAATACATACATTCAAATCATAGCAGTAGTATTTAAAAGACAAGTTATTTAACTATAAATAAAAATATGATAATGTATACACAATATAAATAGATTTAACTTGTGATGTCAATAACATAAAGTGGGTGGGGGCATAAAATACTAAAATTTTTGTATGTGATTGAAACTAAGTTGTTATTGGTTTAAAATAGACTGTTATAAGGTATTGTACATAAACCCTAAGATAACCACAAATAAAATACCTATAAAACTTACAGAAAATGAAAAGAAAATAATAAAAGCATATCACTACAAAAAAAATGAAATGCAAAGGAAAACAGCAAGAGAGAAGAGCAGGACAAGAGAACTACAATACAAACAGAAAATAATTAACAAAATGGCAATAATAAATTCTTCCCTATCAATAATTACTTGCTATGTAAATTGATTAAGCTCTCCAACCAAAACACATAGAGTGACTGAATGAATTAAATACAAACAACTAAAACAAGATCCACCTATATGCTGACTATAAGAAACGTACTTTAGATTTAAGGACAAACTTAGACTGAAAGTGAAGAGATGGAAAAAGATATTCTGTACAAATAGTAACCAAAAAAGAAGACAGGTGAATATACTTATATCAGACAAAACGAATTTCAAGTCAGAAACTATCTCAAGAGACAAACAAGACCATCAAATTATAATATAAGAGATAATACACCAGGAAAATATAACAATTATAAATATATATGCAACCAAACCAGAGCACCTAAATATATGAAGCAAACACTGATAGAATTGAAGAGAAGACTAGACAGCAAAATAGCTTCAGTAGGATACTTCAATACCTCACTTTCAGTAATGTATAGAAAAACCAGACAAACTATCAGCAGAAAGCATTTGACCTGAAGAACACTAGAGACCACATGCTAGAGGTCTAAGGGATGTGAGTGGATCATTCATTCAATCAAACAGCAACAGAATATACAATATTTTCAAGTTCATCCAGAACATTCTTCAGGATAAATCACATATTTGGTAACAAAACATGTCCTGACAAATTTAAGAAGATTAAAATCATACCAAATGTCTTTTTTGACCACAATGGAAGGAAACTAGAAATCAATATCAGAAGGAAAACTGGAAAATTCGTAAATATGCAAAAATTAAACAACACACTTTTGAACAATCAATGGGTCAAAAAAGAAATGAAAAGGGAAATTAGAAAATATCTTGAAGCAAACAAAAATGAAAACATAGCATATCGAAGCTTATGGGATGAAGTATTAAGACAGAAGTTTATAGCAATAGAAGTTTTCATGAAAAATAATACATATCTTGATAAAACAACCTAAATTGACACTGTAAAAACTTAGAAAAAACATAATCCCAATGTTATAGGAGGGTGAAAATCATAAAGATGACAGTAAAAATAAGCTAAAGAATGTAAAAATAGAGAAAATAAAGATGGTTTATTGAAAAGTTCAAGAAAACTGGTCCCCTTAGAGGGGAGACTAAGATAAGTAAAATCAGAAATGAAAGAAGAGATATTGCAAATGATGCCACAAAAATAAAAAGGATTATAAGAGACTAATAGGAATAAGTATGTGCCAACTGTATTAGTCTGTTTTCACACTGCTTTAAAGACATACCAAAGACTGGATAATTTATAAAGGAAAGAGGTTTAATTGACTCAGAGTTCTGCGTGGCTGGGGAGGCCTCGGGAAATTTACAGTCATGGCAGAAGGGGAGGCATGCAAGTCTTACATGGCCATAGGCAGGAGAGAGCTTGAAGGGGGAAGAGCTTCTTATAAAACCATCAGATCTGGTAAGAACTCACTCACTATCAACAGAACAGCATGGAGGAAACTGCTGCCTCCATCCTCAAGTAGATCCCAGTGTTTGTTGTTTCATTTGTTGTATTCATAAGTTCTCATCATTTAGTTCCTATTTATAAGTGAGAACATGTGGTATTTGATTTTCTGTTCCCATGTTAGTTTGCTAAGGATAATAGCCTCCATCTCCATCCATATTCTCACAAAAGACATGATCTTGTTCTTTTTCATGGCTGCATAGTATTTCATGGTGTATATGCAGCATGTTTGCACTATCCAATCTGTCATTGAGGGGCATTTAGGTTGATTCCACGTCTTTGCTCTTGTGCACAGTGCTACAACGAACATATCACACGCATGTGTCTTTATGGTAGAATGATTTATATTCCTCTGGGTACATACCCAGTAATGGGATTGCGGGTCAAATGGTAGTCCTGCTTTTAGCTCTTTAAGAAATTGACAGAGATGCTGTAGTGGTGAGACTCTGGATCCTTCCTGAGGACCTGGAGAAGACTTGCTGCTGAGAAGGACATTTTGAAGGTTTTGTTGGCTGAAAAAGCTGTTTCTGGAATTACACCCCTAGATCTTTCTTGAAGACTTGAATTAGATTCGGGCCATGGGGACACAGAAGGTCACCCCAGCTCTGATCTTTGCCATCACAGTTGCTACAATCGGCTCTTTTCAGTTTGGCTACAACACTGGGGTCATCAATGCTCCTGAGAAGATCATAAAGGAATTTATCAATAAAAGTTTGACGGAGAAGGCAAATATCCCTCCCTCTGAGGTGCTGCTCACGTCTCTCTGGTCCTTGTCTGTGGCCATATTCTCCGTCGGGGGTATGATCGGCTCCTTTTCCGTCAGACTCTTCGTCAACCGCTTTGGCAGGCGTAATTCAATGCTGATTGTCAACCTGTTGGCTGTCACTGGTGGCTGCTTTATGGGACTGTGTAAAGTAGCGAAGTCAGTTGAAATGCTGATCCTGGGCCGCTTGGTTATTGGCCTCTTTTGCGGACTCTGCACAGGGTTTGTGCCCATGTACATCGGAGAGATCTCGCCTACTGCCCTGCGGGGTGCCTTTGGCACTCTCAACCAGCTGGGCATCGTGGTTGGAATTCTGGTGGCCCAGATCTTTGGTCTGGAATTCATCCTTGGGTCTGAAGAGCTCTGGCCGTTGCTATTGGGCTTCACCATCCTTCCTGCTATCCTACAAAGTGCAACCCTTCCATTTTGCCCTGAAAGTCCCAGATTTTTGCTCATTAACAGAAAAGAAGAGGAGAATGCTAAGCAGATCCTCCAGCGGTTGTGGGGCACCCAGGATGTATCCCAAGACATCCAGGAGATGAAAGATGAGAGTGCAAGGATGTCACAAGAAAAGCAAGTCACCGTGCTGGAGCTCTTTAGAGTGTCCAGCTACTGACAGCCCATCATCATTTCCATTGTGCTCCAGCTCTCTCAGCAGCTCTCTGGCATCAATGCTGTGTTCTACTACTCAACAGGAATCTTCAAGGATGCAGGTGTTCAAGAGCCCATCTATGCCACCATTGGCGCAGGTGTGGTTAATACGATCTTCACTGTAGTTTCTCTATTTCTGGTGGAAAGGGCAGGAAGAAGGACTCTGCATATGACAGGCCTTGGAGGGATGGCTGTTTGTTCCACACTCATGACTATTTCTTTGTTATTAAAGGATAACTATAATGGGATGAGCTTTGTCTGTATTGGGGCTATCCTGGTCTTTGTAGCCTTCTTTGAAATTGGACCAGGCCCCATTCCCTGGTTTATTGTGGCCGAACTCTTCAGCCAGGGCCCCCGCCCAGCTGCGATGGCAGTAGCCGGCTGCTCCAACTGGACCTCCAACTTCCTAGTCGGATTGCTCTTCCCCTCTGCTGCTCACTATTTAAGAGCCTACGTTTTTATTATCTTCACCGGCTTCCTCATTACCTTCTTGGCCTTTACCTTCTTCAAAGTCCCTGAGACCCGTGGCAGGACTTTCGAGGATATCACATGGGCCTTTGAAGGGCAGGCACATGGTGCAGATAGATCTGGGAAGGACGGCGTCATGGAGATGAACAGCATCCAGCCTCCTAAGGAGACCACCACCAATGTCTAAGTCATGCCCGCTTCCACCTCCCTCCCAGCATGGGAAAGCCATCTCTCCCTGAACAAGGGAGAGACCTCATCAGGATGAACCCAGGATTGCTTCTGAATGCTGCTACTTGATTCCTTTCTCATCCCACACACTCCATGAGCACCCCAAGGCTGGGGTTTGTTGGATTTTCAATGGCTTTTTAAATATTTTATTTCCTGGACATTCTCTTCTGCTTAGGAGAGACCAAGTGAACCTACCTTCATTTCAGGAGGGATTGGCCACTTGGCATATGACAACTTTGCCAGCTTTTCCTCCCTTGGGTTCTAATATTGCCACATTAGGGGATATAGGAGAGGAAAAGTAAGGTGCAGTTCCCCCAACCTCAGACTTAACAGGAAGCAGATGCACATATGAGTGTGGAAGGCAGAGGGGGTTTATGTAAGAGCACCTTCTTCACTTCCACACAGCTCTACACGGCAAGTAAACTTGAGTTTTATTTATTTTATCCTCTGGTTTAATTACATAATTTTTTTTTACATTAAGCTCCAGGATACATGTGCAGAATGTGCAGCTTTGTTACATAGGTATATATGTGCCATGGTGGAAATATTTATTTTTTTAAGCATAATTTTACCAAATAATTAAAACAGAAGGAAATTGAGATTAGAGGGAGGTGTTTAAAGATAGGTTATAGAGTAAAAGATTTGATGCTGGAGAGGTTCAGGTGCAATAAGAAGAATTTAGGGAGAAATGTAGTTCATTATTGGAGGGTAAATGATGTGGTGCCTGAGGGCTGTACTTTACCTCTTAACAATTTTTGTCCTTCAGATGGAAACTCTTGAAGTTTAATTTTTCATAAAAGTCATATGCTTATATAATAAAGCTACTGATTTCCTTTATAATTTTTTTCTTTAAGATAATAGTTTACATGTAGTAGTACTTGAAGTCTAGGATTATTAACTAATATGGGCATTGTAGTTAATGACGGTTGATGGGTTCTAATTTTGGACGGAGTTGAGGGAAGGGAAAGTGATTTCTAGAAAGGCTGTTCCCCTCACTGGACGAAATAACTCCTTCTTCTTGTAGTAGTCTCATGACTTTTGAAGTAATCTGCCACCTATCTTGTGGGAGAGCCATCCAAATGAGAAACCACAAATAATTGGTTCTTGGTAGAGATTCATTATTTCTCCACTTTGTTCTTTAGGAGATTTTAGGTGTTGATTTTCTGTTTTATTTTAACTCATACCTTTAAAGGAATTCCCCAAAGAATGTTTATAGCAAACTTGGAATGTGTAACCTCAGCTCTGGGAGAGGATTTTTTTCTGAGCGATTATTATCTAAAGTGTGTTGTTGCTTTAGGGTCACGGCACGCTTGTGTATGTCTGTTACCATGTCACTGTGGTCCGATGCCGAGTGCCCTTAGGGGACTTGAATCTTTCCAATAAACCACGTTTGATATAGCATGAGTCAATGTGCAGTGTAGCCACACTTGAGAGGATGAATGTATGTGCACTGTCACTTTGCTCTGGGTGGAAGTACATTATTGTTGACTTATTTTCTCTGTGTTTGTTCCTACAGCCCCATTTTCATATGTTGCTCAATCTCCCTTTCCCTTTTTGGTGCTTACACATCTCAGAAGCGTTAGCCAAACCCTTGCCAGTGACAGTATTTTGGTTCTCAGTTCTCACTGTTCCTGTGGAGCCTTTGAATATAAACACACAGCTGAGGCCGGGTGCGGTGGCTCTCGCCTGTAATCCCAGCACTTTGGGAGGCCGAGGCGGGCGGTCAGGGATTCGAGATCAATCTGGCCAACATAGTGAAACCCTGTCTCTACTAAAAATGCAAAAATTAACTGGGCGTGGTGGCGGGCGCCTGTAATCCCAGCTACTCGGGAGGCTGAGGCAGGAGAATCACGTGAACCCGGGACGCAGAGGTTGCAGATCGCGTCATTGCACCCTAGCCCAGGCCACAGTGCAAGACTCCATCTCAAGGAAAAAAAAAAAAAAAGGACATAGCTATGGAGTGGGGTTTAGCTTGAAAAGGTGACCTTGCAATTTCACGTCAACTTCTGGTTCCTCAAACAGTAGGTCGGCAGTAAGGCAGGGCCCCCTTTCTCACTGAGAAGATTGTGAATATTTCCATATGGATTTTCTATTACTAATGTTACTCTGATTCTTTGTTTTAAAATAAAAATTCTGAATGTACATGAAAAAAAAAAAAAAAGAAATTGACATAGTGCTTTGCGCAATGGTAGAACTAATTTATATTCCCACCAACAGTGTATCAGTGTTCTTTTGCCTTACTGAACATTAATCAGTTTTGCATCTAATTAAGCAATATTAATCCAGCCTTTGTTTTTTCAGTCCATAAGTATACACAAATGACTTTGTGGTTGTGGCGCCTTGGCTAGGATAAACTGCAGCTCTCCAGAATTGCCTTTCTAGTGTGTTTCCAGGTAAGGTGGGCTCTAAGAGATATTCTTCATAAGAGGTGGAGGATGGAAGGGACACAGCAGCCATTTTGGAGTTGTGTACACAGGTTTTTCTCAGTTGTCTAATCAAACATTAATCTAGGTAAAGGGATTTTTTGCCTACACAAATGAAGTTTCTGATCAACTAAGTATAAATTAGAGAGATTACTCTGGGTAGGGCTGACTTTTTCAGTCAGTTCAGACTTCCCTAGGTCTAAACTGGGGAACATTTAAGGCTAAAATGTTTCAGCCTTCCCTGAGGATACAGCTTGGGCCCTTTTAAGTTCCAGCCTGCTCCTAATCATTCTTTTCTGACAGCCTGTAAACAACAAACTTTGGCCCAAACTGATGGAGTTCCAGCATATTTATAATCTTCCCTTCTCGACTTCCTCACCTATAGAACTTTCAGAATTTCTCAAGTTCTATAGGTCAGAAAGTCCAGAATTTGCAAATCAATTCTTTGAGGTTAATAAATCAGTGAGTAAATATGTGTATCCATGTATTTTACTGATTCTTCTTACGCGGTTAAACTCTTGACCTGTAAGCCTTGTTAATGAGTTAAATAAACTTTCGACATGTTTATTCTATATTTATATGAGTCATCTTTTTTCAGTTTTAAAAACTTTGACTTTGACAAGGTCAATAGTAAACACCATCAATAGTTCCTTTGTACTCCACTAAATATACTTACTTCTTAATGTACTAAGAAATCCAATATCGTGTCTATTTGAGTCGAGTTTCTTTCCATGGTTCCCAAGTCACTAATATCAAGTTGTCATAATAACATTTTTAAGGAATGACTTTATTATTTTATTAATATTATTCGTATTTAGAAACTAGGTTACTTAATTTCTGATTTAGTATACGGGAAACCAGTTCAATTTAGGGGAAGTAACTTGACAAGAATGATCCAAACAAGATACTATAGAGCTAGAATGCTCACAGACAACCATGTATTTTGCTTATCTCCCACTCAATGGACTGCTTTAGCCAGGTGTAACAAAGATGAGGAAAATAAGAAGGCCATAATGACCAGGTAGGCTACTCCAGTCAAATGCTGCATCTTCTCAGTTAGTTAAAATCAGCAAGATGGAATGGCAGCTAAGGGGCTACTCTGGGAAAGGCCAGCTATTTATACTAAGTATTTCTGTCAATTGAGTCAAAAACATGACTCATGATGACTTTTGGCAGCTGGAGAGACAGAAAGATATTATTTTTTCCAAATGAGCTCTTGGAGAGTTGCATTTGGTGAGCAAGCATTCTTTTAAAATAGCCCTTGAGATTAGAAAAGGATGGGTTAAGAGAAATATGATAATTAAAAACTGGAAGAAATGAGAGTAAGAAGAGGGGGAAAAATGACTCAGATGAAAAGAGAAAAGATGACCGGGAATAGATTCTCTTTCAAATCATTGCTCTACACCACAAAGAGGAAAGCAACCAGTCTGTGGGATTTTCTGTTGATGACTCAACAGTGGCATGATTAGTTGTAGCTCTGATACGGACATGGTTTGCAAGCCAACTAGGGCCCTTCACTAGACAGGGAGGGTGTAGTGGGGAGACTTGGCAGACCACTTCTTCTTGTGACTGAAAGAGGAAGGGTGTAGTCTGTTTGCACTTATCCTGCATTTCATCAGTTCAACTTGTGATGTTTTCATTCACTTAAAAAAATGATGAAGTGATCCCCAATGGGTGTGTTTTACTTTCTAAACAATAAAGATGTCTGTTTTTTTTTTTTTTTTTTTTTCTTTTTTCTTCGGTGATGCTAGAGGAGCAAATTTTCACCAACCACTTTTTCCACATTACACAGAGAGGGCATTCAATATCCAAGTGGGTGGCTCCCTCAAATGGGCCAATTTTGGAAACCCCCACCTAGAAAAACACTTTGGATTTTTATAGCTCTTTTCATCCAAAGATCTCAAGGGGTTACCAAGCAAAATATGAAAGCTCTGACAACATTCTGAGGTGGTAGCAGACAAGAGTTGCTGATGTTCCTTGGCAGATGAAAAAGCAGTGGCCAAAATGAGGGTACCATGAGACAGAAAATAACAATAGTACCAACAATCCTATGTCTCAAACCACTGCTGCTGCCTCTGAAACTGCTGTCTACCTCTGTCATAACATAGTCTCATTGTGATTATGCACAAAATAATACCCCTTTATTAAAATATCACCATTACCTATGTGTGAGTGTTCATTGTAAGTTCCTGAATGAAACTCACATTGTCAAGGTGAAAAGCAGTTTCCAAGATGTATGTCACATAATTCTGAGTATTTCTTATTATTTTCACCTTTATTATATTATATCTTTGGTTGACATTATTTAACCTGTGCAATTAATAGTTAATTTGTGGAGCTAATGATGTGCATAAATAAGAATTATAGGTCTCATTTTATTATAAATTAAACTTTCAGTAAAATATGCCATATGTGGCTTCATTTTGCTAGTGGATCATTTACATGTGCCACATGAAAGAAATGCTTCAGCAAATACATATTTTATGTTCTTGAAAGAGCTATGCTTTATTTTTTAAATGAATTTTTCTTCATTCCCAAATACTTTTGCATTTCTCTATACTGTTGCTAAATTTAAGTTTACTGTAAGCTTGAAAGGTTTTCCAGGAATAGGTTAAATCAATTAGCATTGGTCTTAGCCCACTACTAGGTATACAAAACAAATATCCAGAATATTAAATGCACTTCCTCTAAGTTCCAGAGCTCAGGTTTATAATATCTCTCTCTTGACCTAAAGGACATGTATTCAAATGAGCCGCAGAGAAAGCTGCTTTTTTTGTAATATTAATACAATCTTTGCCAAATTAGTCTCTGTTTTAAATTTCAGAAAACTTCTTGTATGCATATTTTAATATATTTAAAATGATGAACCTAGAATTGGAGACCGTTAAATGGTTCATATTTACTCTCTTGAATTTCAAAATGTAACCAGTGCCAAAAAACCTCTGGGTATATGTACAAAATTTGTAAAAATACATAAAAACTTACTGAACCAAAACCACAGTGGAACTCATGATAACTTTCCAGACAGCATAATTCACCATTTAGTCACAGGGGAATGCCAATCTCAAAAGATAGACTTTACACTAAGCCAAGAATATCAACAAAAATAAACACTTCTTGGATTAGGAACAAAAGGAAAATCCAATTCCATTGGCCTTAAAACAATCCTGATATTAATGATAATAAATTAACTGTCTATTTCAGTATGCCAACATTTGAGAAATTTTTTTCCTTAAACATTGTGCCTTGTTAAAATGATACTGAAAAACCAAGAATATTAGAATATGTAGTAATAACTGTTTTCTATTTATTATGCATTGAGGTCTATACTTCCTCCTGGTTTCATATTAGATGAGTATGGAAACCATACTAAATGTATTTAGCGAAACGGGAGAATTACAGTGAATTACTGCCTGTGTCTTTGAAGTTTGCTTCCAGGTAAGAAGCAAAGGAAGTCCTATTCACTCTACTGCCAATACGTGCCCTAACTATCACGCTCTCCATCTCTGTTCCCGTTGCCCTAATTCAGACTGAGGCATCTCTTGCCTCACAGTTATAACAGTCTCTTCCCCTCTGTTTCCTCTCCCTTTCTGCTCTTTGCCTTCCCCCTATTTTCAATTTGATCTCCTCTCAGCAGTTTGACTCACCTTTTAAGAAATGGTAATCAAGTCACTTCATTCCCTAGCTTGAAATTCCTAACCAGCTTCTCATTGTACTTAGAATAAAATCCAATTTGTATAGAATCTACACAATATGTATGCAGAATCTGCCTATTTCTCTATTGTACATATATATATAACCCAGAAGGATGAGATTATAAAAATGAAGCATTAAAGTAATATGATTTACCCGTTTGTTAGCTTCTGATTTTTAAACTATATACACATATATAAATCTAAGAAATTATATTGGGGATGTGGATTTCAGTTGGCTTAGCAGGAAAGAGAAGCTATCTCATAGTAAAAAAGATAAAACGTGGGAAGTTATATTAGATACAATGTGCATAAATCTGACAGGCTGGATGTTTTCATTTCACCAACTATGTCATTCTGTGCCTTTCCTATAAAGAAAAAAAAAAAAAAAAAAAAAAAAAAAAAAAAAAAAAAACTTATGATAGTTTGAGGGATTTAGGGCAACTACAACCAAAATGAAACAAAGTAAAGAATGGCAGGCCAGGTGTGGTGGCTCACACTTCTAATCCCAGCACTTTGAGAGGTTGAGTCAGGCACATCACTTGATGTCAGGACTTCGAGACCAGCCTGGCCAACATGGTGAAACCCTGTCTCTACTAAAAATACAAAAATTACCCGGGCATGGCAGCACACACCTGGAACCCCAGCTACTCAGGAGTCTGAGGCACGAGAATTGCTTGAACCTGGGAGGCAGAGGTTGTAGTGAGTTGAGATCTCATCACTGCACTCCAGCCTGGGCAACAGAGTGAGACTCCATAAAAAAAAAGAAAAAAAAAGATAAAAAGTAGTGGATGAAGAATATGAGCAAACACTTCTCAAAAGAAGACATTTATGCCACCAACAAACATAAAAAAAGCTCATCATCACTGGTCATTAGAGAAATGCAAATGAAAACCACAATGAGATACCATTTCACGCCAGTTAGAATGGCGATCATTAAAAAGTCAGGAAGCAACAGATGCTGGAGAGGATGCAGAGAAATAGGAAAGCTTTTACACTGTTGGTGGGAGTGTAAATTAGTTCAACCATTGTGGAAGACAGTGTGGTGATTCCTCAAGGATCTAGAACCAGAAATACCATTTGACCCAGCAATCTCATTACTGGGTATATACTCAAAGCATTATAAATAATTCCACTATAAAGAAACATGCACTTGTATGTTTATTGCATCACTATTCACAATAGCAAAGACTTGGAACCAACAAAAATGCCCATCAACGATAGACTGGATGAAGAAAATGTGGCACATATACACCATGGAATACTATACAAACATCGAAAAAATGTGTTCATGTCCTTTGCAGGGACAAGGATGAAGCTGGAAACCATCATTCTCAGCAAATTAACATAGGAACAGAAAACCAAACACCGCCTTTTCTCACTCATAAGTAGGAGTTGAGCAATGAGAACACATGGACACAGGGAGAGGAATATCACACACTGGGGCCTGTTGGCAGGGAGGGATAGCATTAGGAGAATTACCTAATGTAGATGACTGGTTGATGGGAGAGGCAAACCACCATGGCACATGTATACCTATGTAACACATCTGCACGTTCTGCACATGTACCCCAGAACTTAAAGTAAAATAAAAAAAGAAAAAAGAATAGCAGAGGAATCTGTGGCATATTACCAAAAATCAAAGGATCTAGGTTCTAGTCTTGTTCTTGTCAGGTGTGTGATAGTAGGGAAAATAATGTCTTAGAATCTACTGTTTTGTCTGTAAGATGGGTACAATTTCCACATCTGTCACAAATGTAGTATTGTGTGACACTGTAAATAAAGGTACATGAATGTGTCAAAGATAACAGTTTGGCATTACATGTTCCTTTTCTTTAACCCCCAGTTCCTATTACCTTTATCCTCCCCTGCACTACTAAAGTGGTATCACCAGCCCTAGGGACCCAAGTAGGGCATTCAAGGACAGCTAAGAACAAAGAACTCAATTGAGAAGCTATGTAAATGGATTTGAGATTCATAGCAAACACAATTGTCAAAAAACCAAAAAGTTTTCCATATGTAAGACCCCAGGAATTTACTATGAGGACAGTTTTCAGTTTGTGGTTTTAAATAACAACAGCAGCAAAAAAAAAAAAAAAAAAAAAAAAGTTTTCTTAGAAGAACAAGAAGCAGAGCCTAGAGGACTGAGTAAAGTCTATGAAACAGGCATAGAGTGAAGGATTGAGGATGATCACCTAAGAGCAGCTTCCTGCTACACAGGGAAAAAATATTAAACACACACATGCACACACGCACTCATGTACACTTTTGGACAAGGAAGACTGAGTTTGGAGAATATTTGAAGTCAATAATTTATGATTTAGATGCTCTCTGAGTCCCTGAGGAGAAAGCCACAGTCCTATACTTTGAGACTTGACTTAGGGTGAAAAAGAAAATGGGATATAGATACTCAGACTGGATTAGCAAAATCCCAGAGGAGAGGATCATATCTTCAAAGAAACATTCAAGTAAAATTTCAAGTTCTTTGAAACTCTTCATTTAGAGAAGTGCTAGAAAGTCCAAATTGGGGCAGAGATGACAAATGTCTCGTTGAGGTGCTTCCATAGATGAGCCCAAGAACAAGCCTTGCAAAACCCAGCAGGAATCAAGTGGCAGAGAGAGCAGAGTACACAACTCCCAACAGGACCAGTGCACATTCAGAGTCTTTAGACTGAATGAACAGAGTCCTTACGCTGAAGGGACTTTGGCCAAGAGTTTGGTCAAGAAGGGCAAGCCATACAACCAGAGACCACAAGGAACTAGGGATGGCTGCTGTGGATGCCAGTCTACAGAGCTAAAGATCAGTCAGAGCAAGGAATACCAGAGCAGGGAAGAGTCAAATAACAGCATTAGTATCAGACACCCTCAAGAGGAAAATGATATTTGCTCATCAGAAGTGATATGATTATCACAAAGTTTCCAGATGAAGCATGTTACACCATTATGAAAATGGGAGTTCCACAGCCAACTTATGTTTACTTTTTAAAAACATGAAGACAAAATTAATTCACATAAACACACAACTGAATTGTGACTGCAAAAACACCTAATTGCTTACAACTATGCAGCAGGGTATCTAGAAGATGGCATTTTTATTATTGTGATTATTATTATTATTAATGTAAGAATGGGTCATTTAAAAGTTACCAGCTGCTGGAACTTCTAGCAGCAGAGACCACAAATCGCTGTGGAGCAGTGTGCCCACAGGCAGTTGATCAGGATGACAGTGTGGCCACAGTGTGCCCACAGGCAATTGATCAGGATGGCAGCAGAATGTGTGGAACCATCTGTTCTTGACTATGTGGCACTAAAACAGAAAAAGGGACACATCAGTAAACATTTTCAATTTCTGTATTTTTTTTCTTTTTCCACAGGGAAAATGTAAGGTAGTCTGATGGCCTCCATGAGAGACAATAAAACCTTTCATACCTTAGTGATATATACATTTTTCTCCTAATTTAAATATAAAAACATGATGTTCTAGGCCCCAAGGTGCTGAAGGGAAACATAATAATTACAAAAAAATATGTAGCAACTTCCTTCATGAGTTATGAAGGGAATATGAGATAGCCAAACTGTTTATGAGTCTTCAATGACCTAAACACTTACAAATGTATTTAAAAGAAGAGGTCGCGTACAAAATTGAATCGAAACATTTAACTGCCTAACATAGTTCATTAACTCAAAATTGTCTGTATTAAGATGCTAAATACACTTAAGAGATTGACTCTTATACACTGATGATTATTAAAAGCTTGTATACATTTATGACTGTATTTTTCTTTTTTTCCTTTTTTTTTTTTTTTTTTTTTAGATGGAATCTTGCTTTGTTGCCTAGGCTGGAGTGCAGTGGTACAATCTTGGCTCACTGCAACCACTGCCTCCCAGGTTCAGGCGATTCTCCTGACTCAGCCTCCAGAGTAGCTGGGATTACAGGTGTGTGCCACCACTCCAGGCTAATTTTTGTATTTTTAGTAGAGATGGGGTTTCACCATGTTGACCAACCTGGTCTCGAACTCCTGACCTCAGGTGATCCGCCTGCCTCAAGCTCCCAAAGTGCTGGGATTATAGGTGTGAGCCATCACACCTGGCCTATATTTTTCAATCACAGATGAGAAACCCTTTATTCTATTAACTTCACATATTCTTGGAGTCATTCAGACTTACTGAAAAATCACACAGTTCTCCCTCTAGCCATGGGAAGAGCCATGGGAAGAGTATAATCAAAAAGAAAATTACATCACCTGATTATGTTCCAAGTATAAAATTGTCAGGATTAGATGATGGAAAGTGGGTATCTATTTCTATATTTCAATTGTTTGAGAAATTATTGTGTTGAATCAAATATACTTTAATAAGAAATGTAAACTAAATTAAAGGACTGGTCAGAAAACTGTGCCAATAGCTGAAGGATTATAATTGTTTGTGGAAAATTTTCAATCCCCTAGAAGTATGTTTTAAATATTCTGCCAACATATGTCTCAATTACTAAGTCTTGTAAAAATGTGGTCTTTCTTGAATATTTTTGAAGAACACTTACAATAGCTATATTCAGTAAAACCTCATTTATCTGATAAAAGTTCATTCAAAATAGAGTACAATTTGAAGACCTACTCTTCTGTAGTTGTATAGAGTTTTCCTGTTGAGTGTTCATTTATTTTGAGATAAAATTTCAAGGTTACAGAAACATATATAAAGAAGCAGAATGGTCACACATTAGTTATCAAGCTATACTATGCTTTTCCATGAAAAAAACCATAAGTACCAGCATCATATCATGACATATTTGTACTGAGAATTTAAGTGTCTTCACACTAAAACCCAATTGCCATAACTAGAATAATCATAAGGCTGTATCCATTGGTTCTCAAGGTCACTAAGATAAAAGACTAATTTGACATTTCTCTTCACATAAGAAATAGCAGCCTGACTTAGGACTATGTAATAAAGATAAAAGCTCTTATAAATATCGCTGTATATTTTTTATAATATTAACCTTTTAAAATATTTTCCACCAAAATACAAATTATTATTTTTAAGAGTAATCTAAAGTAAACAGAAAGGGAACCAAACAAAATAAGGGCTACTATATGTTTTATTCTTGTTTTTTAGAATTAATGTATATTTCCAAATTTGTAATGCATGCATTGAAAACAGAGTTCAAGAGGTATTAAAGTACAGAAAATTTTAAAAGTAATTTTCTTTTTTATTCCTACCCAGCTTTTATCCCCAAAGGCCACCACTATTGCTAGCTCCTTGGATATCCTTCCACAGATATCCTATGCACATGTAAGTATATATATGTGCCTATAGATTTCTTCTTTAACATGTACATTTAGCATGATATGGAATCTTTTCTCTATCTTTATTTTTCATTTAATATAAATAGATTATTCCATTTTGGTGCATATACTTCTTTTTATTTTTTAAATATCTGCAAAACATTCCATTGGACAGATTTACAATTATTTATTTAAACAAACCCAATCAATATACGTTTTCAGTGCTGCAATGCATAGATGCATTATTCTGTGTATTTGAAAGTACTATATATAATACTATATAATAATGCATTCTGTGTATTTGAATAATACTATATAAAATACTATATAATAATGCATTCTGTGTATTTTAAAGTATTATATATAATACTATATAATAATGCATGTACACATTGCAGCATTGAAAATGTATATTGATTGGGTTTGTTTAAATAAATAATTGTAAATCTGTCCAATGGAATGTTTTGCAGATACTTAAAAAATAAAAAAAAATTATATGCACCAAAATGGAATAATCTATTTATATTAAATGAAAAATAAAAATAGAAAAAAGACTCTATATCATGCTAAATTTACATACTAAAGAAGAAGTGGAGGCCTTTGGAGAGAGAAAGGATGGGTAGGAATAAAAAAGAAAAAAAGTATGTATATATATACACACACACACACAAACATATGTATGTGTATATACACTACACACACACACACACACACACGTATGTGTATATATGTGTGTGTGTATGTGTGTATGATATATTCCTAGAAAATGAATTTCTGGAACACAGGATATGCATTTATATTTATGATTAAATAGTAAAGCTGCATTTAATTTCAAATATATCAATTCACGGTCTTTTATAAGGTATAAAAGTATCTGTTTCCCCATACTATATGGTTTAAAATGTATTCGTTGTCATTTTGAAAATGACCAAATTGAAGACATATTTGCCTATGTTTGAAAATTTTAAAAATAAAAAACACAAACATAAGCTACAATGGAAGGTTTGCATATTTTCTTTTATAAAACTAAATATAATCTCCAAAGCTGAATTTTCTTTGGATAAAATAATGTCATTTTTCACAAAGCCAGGTTATTTAAAACTAATAATTATCTCCAAATTTCAGCATTATTACAAATAAAATAAAATTACTTCAGTTTGAATACAAATAGTGCATTTGTAGAAAGCGATTCATTTCCTCATGTATCATTTAGAGGCAGAGAATGCTAGTAATCAACTTAAGATCACTTATCAGAAATCAAATATTTAATTCTATTTTTCCAAATTATTTGTTTTCTCAATACTACATGTCAGTTTCTCTCTAAAATAAGAAATCCTAGGGTTTGAATTCCTCCCAATAAAGTACACTATTAAAAATTAAAAGAAAAATATTGAGCCAAAATTTTATTCATTCAAGTGCTAGTTTCTTTTTAGTACCTAAAAAAAACCAAATGTAGACTTATGCATAAAAACGCTACTCTCAACTTTAATACTTGAGGAATTTCAAGACTGCAATGCTTGGTTAAGAGTTACTTACTCAACAATATTTCTCTTTAAATAAAACTACACTTTACATTTTACAGTTAATCAATTTTGAAAGATTAGACTTGATAAATATATTTTTTATAGTATGGCATGAAGTTTTTATATTGAAAATAGCTATGCGGTTGTGAAATATCCCCAGTGCCTTTGAGCAGTGGAAAAATTTTCCTAATTTTCCATAAGATACAGGATTAAATTGCAAAACATGAGGAAAAGAACTTCTTGATTTTTTTTTTTTTTTTTTTTTTTTTTTTTGGACTGAGTCTCGCTGTTACCCAGGCTGGAGTGGTGCAGTGGCGTGATCGCGCCTTGCTGCAACCTCCGCCTCCTGGGTTCAAGTGATTCTCCAGCCTCAGCCTCCCGAGTCGCTGGGATTACTACAGACATGCACCAGCAGGCCCTGCTAATTTTTGTATTTTTATTAGAGATGACATTTTGCCATGTTGGCCAGGCTGGTCTCAAACTCTTGACTTCAGGTGATCCGCCCACCTCGGCCTCCCAAAGTGCTGGGATTACAGGCATGAGCCACGGGGCCTGGCCACTTCTTGATCATTTTAACATTGTTGTGAAAAACTTTCACTATCTAGACTCATGCTCGTTTCCTACTTAATTTTATTTAGCTTGCCTAACCTTCTTATATGATTCTCTTTTTTTAATCAATACCCATTCAGAATTGTTTTTGCTGTGATAAAGCCCCAGTAGTATTAATTGGACACTTTGAAGCATCAGACGTCACAGTTAAGTAAAAACTCCTTTTAAATCAAAAGTGCTCCTTTAAAAAACTGCTCAACTGAAATTTGTCTCACTAAAAGATTCAAGAAAGGGGATGAACAAGGCTGGCTTTTTGGCCTTTTCAACCAGACTCCAGGGACCGAGTGCAAAGATCTGGCAGTAGTACCAGTTTGATTTATCTTTGACCACCGCTGGGGTAAAGAATATCCAGACATAATGAAAGACGGCAGCCAGAGGTCAGTTCCACTGGGTTATCTGAATAAGGCTCTCAGCAGAAGGAAGTGGGGCTATTTATAACCCCTGGGGAAAGGGATAAGAAGAACCTGGGGTGTGTCTTCAATGGGCCCCAGATTCCCAGCCCCAAGAATCCTTATCTGAGCAGAACTTGATAAAAAGTTTTCACAAGACACTAAGGCATTTATCAGCCTCAGTGACTCCTGAAATACTAATGCTCTTATCCATAAGAGAATATTAATCCTCGGTGACTGTGTACAATGCCCATTCTTGCACTGAGATTTTATTTCATAGAAATATATGTTTATATATTTTTACATATTTATAATTTTTCATGAAAATCTTTTTTTTATTATTATTATTATTATTATACTTTAAGTTCTAGGGTACATGTGTATAACGTGCAGGTTTGTTACATATGTATACTTGTGCCATGTTGCTGTGCTGCACCCATCAACTCGTCAGCACCCATCAACTCGTCATTTACATCAGGTATAACTCCCAATGCAATCCCTCCCCCCTCCCCCCTCCCCCCTCCCCATGATAGGCCCC